>NW_010301985.1:0-39395 GCF_000700745.2 Antrostomus carolinensis
TCTCCCTTATGAGGAAAGGCTGAGGGAGCTGGGTCTCTTTAGCTTGGAGGAGACTGAGGGGTGACCTCATTAATGTTTATAAATACGTAAAGGGCGAATGTCAGGAGGATGGAGCCAGGCTCTTCTCAGTGATGTCCAATGATAAGACAAGGGGTGATGGGTGTAAGCTGGAACACAGGAGGTTCCGCTTAAACTTCAGAAGAATCTTCTTTGCAGTGAAGGTGACAGAGCACTGGAACAGGCAGCCGAGGGAGGTTGTGGAGTCTCCTTCTCTGGAGACATTCAAAACCCACCCGGAAGCCTTCCTGTGTAATCTCATCTAGTTGTTCCTGCTCTGGCAGGGGGGTTGGACTAGATGATCTTTCAAGGTCCCTTCCAATCCCCAACATTCTGTGATTCTGTGTATATTTTCCTGAATAATTCACAGTTAAGCCTATGTTATATGTAGCCATAATTTTTTTTATCCTATATAAGTTTCACAGAGTTTCTCTTTGATTGCATGCATCATTTAAATTCTATAACAAAAATCAAAACAACACATCTTATTGGGGAAGTTTTAAAAGTATTAAACACACATTCCTCTAAGTATCATAGATCATTGGTGGAAAGATTTATTTTCCTATAACAAAGGAAGATGGGACTTCCATGGTTTCTACATTGACCAATGTAGAAACTATTTAATAAACCAGATCTTTTGAACCTTTGAGACACACTGCTGAGAACCACTGACACTTAAAGAATTTCTGCTCCTCAGAGACTTGTGTGATCTTATGGGAGGTGTAACACTGAAGCGTGAGGTTCTAGCAGAGAAGACCTACCACTGAACTTATAGTATGTCTGTTTTGTGAATAGCTTATATAGGCATAACCACACATTCAAACTACATGAATTCACAAACTCTCTAAATTACTGCATGAAATGTTTTCTCAAATGCTCTGCTGTTACTCTTCTCTGTTATTGCACTTCCTTATTATGGTAACAAGACGGACAGAAATGAGACATTAGAATACATGTAGACTTTCTTATCTCTTCCCAGTGTGATGACAAGAAGGAATTATTCCTTCAGCAAACTTCATGCTAGCGAACACCTGGTACTAAGGAGTCCACAGTTTGAACTCACAGTCCATGTCAGAAGCTGTTTTCAAACAGAATATCTGTCTAGAAAAATGAAGACCTAATGTGTTCACATTAGATCATTTCTGAAGCATCTTATCTCAGGCTAAACTCAATGCTACAAGAACATTGTACAAATCTGCTAAAAAAATGTGATCTTATGGAAAACAAAACTGATCATTTAATTGATATTTAGATTGATAAATTGCCTTTCCTTGATATGGAGCCCTGTAGAAAGGCATTCTTCTTATCTTAATCAACCAGACAAAAGTATTTAGCATAAGGAAAGTATTTTCCATTTATTAATAGGGAAAAATAAGTCTATCTGAAAAATACAGAATGACACAGAGGTTTTTCTGAGTTTTGTAGGCCTGTGCTGTAACTTTTGCTGAAAGAAAAAGATAGTATAAATCAAAGTTAGGGAAGAGCACACCAGCAGAGCAAATAAAAGAAACTTACTGTACATGCCTTAAGTGTCCCTTCCCCTTTCTAAGGAGCCAAAAGCAGTGAAACAGGTATTGTAAAACATTTTCTTTTGGCAAGAAAATATTTGTTCTCTTTATATGTTATTTGTAAGGAAAAATGGTCTTCTAACTGCCACTGAAGAACTACTGTTCTTTCACTGTCTAGATCCAATAAAATGTTTAAGAACAAAGTCTTTTTCAGACTCCTTTTTAACTTATTGATATCACTGGAATTTTAGCACCTGAACACTTTTTTTGGTCTGGTGTACCTAGAGATTTAATTTCACTGCCCTCTGTGTGGTCCTCCAGCATGTTTCCTACTTGTTGCCTATGACACTATGAGGTTTCTGATTACCTTTCTTAACTCATTTTTTGAGGTATGTACTGTAATATGAAAGTCTAATAATGCACTTTTCAGCCAACATATTGTGTATGACAGTATTCCATTTATTTTTAAGTGTTCATTTGGTCACTGTGCTCAATATTACCTTCCTAGCCCTTTATCAGTTGGGAAACTGCTAGCCAAATATGTATTGGTTTCATTCTGTGAAAAGAGGAAAAATTGCTATGAAGTCACAGAACTGCTCTATGTTGCAGTTTCTACAGGAAGAGCCATTTATTGATGCATAAATAATGTGCTCTAAGGAAAATAGAGAAGGATTAGCTGTTGAATTCAGAAGTGTATTGTCAGAAACATGCAACAGTTGCAACCTTCATATAATTTTATTCATACAGTCTTTCTTTAGCATCATAAAGCTGTGAAAAAACAACTCAAATATATAGTGTAAATGGCACATGACTTAATGAATCTGGAAGTTATAACTGTTATTCAAAGTTTCTTTTCTCATCCCAAGTAAAACTCTTGTGAAGATCTGTGTCTTGTTTCTAAAAGTTTTCTGTCTAAGCTTCAAAGGAGTCCTGACATGAATAGATTTAGCATAAAACACTGTTCAATTGAATTAATTCATCCCACTTAATTAGTAAATTAATACTAATTCAGTTTAAGAACTGAATTTGACTTCATTAGGGAAAAAGTTGAACATACAGTGTAAAAATTTACAAATATCTCTTTTACTATAAGAGTGATAGACATTCTATACAGTAGAAATCAGTGAACCTTCTGGAGCAACTGTCCAGTGTTTCTTGTAGCCCAATACACACCATATTGTCAGGTTTGTGACTGAGGATACTTTGAGTATACAAAATTGTTTTAGAGTATTTACTTCACTGACAACTGGTCACTTGCAGACCATAAACTGTGAACCACCGCTCTACAGAGTTTTATTTGTATAAATGTAATATATGTTGAATGTAGACTAACCTGTCTACATTCTTGATAATAATGGGAACTTGCACCCATCTTTTAGGGTCTGTGGGTTAGTGTGTATATGTGTTCAAGAGAATGGCCTATGATGGTCTTCATGGTGGCAACTGCAGTAATGGCCTGGATAATGGAAGAACTGTTCTAAGATCTACTGCCAAATACGTCTAGGGAGAAAAAGAAGGATATTGTTAAAGCCGGGGGACACTAATTTGTAAAGGCAAAACTACTAGAATATGGCTAGGATAAATGCACAGACAAACAGAACAAAACAGACTAAGAAGAAACCACAAAGAAAAATGAGATAGATCCTGGAGGCAAAATTTCATGGCCTAGGTAGTACCTTTATGGATGTTTCTCCTCATGCTTCTGTGAACACAGAATGCAAGGCAATAAGATTGAAAGAATATGGGACTTGATATTGTATCTCTCAATTTTTCAGGCTCAGTCTCAAGGGAACTGCTTGTTTGGGGAAGAGTCCTAAGAAGACAGTGCTCTGCTTTACAGTCTGGTCAGAAAAATGAAAAGCCTTTAACTCTCCTTCAAGTGCCCAGCTCTGAAAATTGTCAAAGTCCATTTCAGACAAGCTGTGGTGTATGAGGCGTGTTGCAACTGCTTCCTGTCATGCTGTTTCTCAGTCAGTTTTAGAAGTCAGCCAATATGGTGTGCTATCTGAAATGCTATAGTAATTATGTGTTATTTACAGTAACCAGAATTGGCACATGCACGTCTGAAAGTGCTGGCTAATAACCAGATTTCTTCAGTGCACACTGTAGGTTGCTTCTGAACACCCAGGAGAGTATAGATAGCAAATGTTAACAATGAAATGAGAGGTCTATTTTGCCTCCTTCTAGATGTGACTTTCTGTAGACTTATCTAGACATTATCCACAGACAAATGTGAAAGGCTACCAGGTCACCTGGGATACTTTGGGAAGTCTATAAGCTAGCCAGCACATTAAATTGCCACACACATGCTGCCTGAAAAAGCAGAGGTTGAATATGACCACTGAGAAAGTCAGCTGATAAGCATCATTTTGTACAGAGCACAGACTGAAATGTGGTCCTTGCTTAAGAACTGATCATGAAAGAACTTGAGAGAATACACATATAGAGAGAGTTGCTGGTGAAGTCATAGCTCCAGGAAAGACTAATTAATCTTAAGGTTAATTTTTTTAGTGAAGACAGGAATTTTATATATTTAAAGGTAATAGTGAAAAAGGAGTTCCAGAGACATCAGTGGAAGCAGAAGTTGCCCAATGGTGCTCAGAAGCATGTTACTTACAGGCTGCCATAACAGTGCAAAATTGTTTTTATATGGAAGAGTTACAGAATTGTTACCAGCTACGCTAACCATTGAGCAGTGGTAATAGCAGTTGCCATTCAAAATCAGTTCCAGGTCAAATATTATTGCTTCCTATTGTTTCCACCATTTTCGTTGTGAGTTCTTTGTCACCACAAACTCTCCTGTCTTGAATGTACTTAATAGAAATACCATAACCAATAATAAATAAAGACAGTTTTTGCTATGTTTAGGTAGAATATCAGATTACTTATTTCTTTGACAAAGAAACTCCATTTATTTTTTCTGATGCAATCTATGTTCTGGAACATATGTGTTGCTGTTGCAAGCATGACACCATTTTGGTTGTACTTCAGAGGTGTTCACTTTGCCAGCTCTAATGCAGTTTTTAACAGCTTGTCTTTTTGTGACATATTGCAATTATGCCAAACTATGTAATCACTTATTTCACATCGAAGTTTCAAGTTTTTATATGATACGCAGCCTTGAAACTTAAAATTCCACTGCTTAGTAAAGCAATTAACTGCCTTCTGGGGGTGAATTTTACAGAAAAAAATAATTATTATTCTTGAAAAAGATAATTTAATGAACACAGCTCCAGAGATGTTATCTCCTTCTCATTGAAGTAGGTGGGAGTTTTGCTACTGACTTCAACTGAGTCAGACTTTTGCCTCAGGACAAGATGCTTTTCTAATGAATAATAATGAATGACTAAGAAAGACTAAGCTGTGGACTGTCTTGCTAAAAAGTTCCACTTAAAAGATTATTATGTACCTTTTCTCTGCAGGATCTCAAGTTTACATGCGCTCAAGTTGCTCCCATGTTTTTTATGTGGCACCATGGCCTGTTAAACAGCCAGAATCAATCCTTTTGGTTAGTGACAGTAGTGTGTGGGATTCATAGATATGATTTTTGTTTAGCCTGAGAAGCACAAATTTTACAAAATGAAAATAAAAAGAAAGTAAATGACTGTTTCAAACTCCTACTCAAAGATATCCAATTATGAAGTAGTTTTCTGCATTTCCCCAGCACTGAAGTCAAATCCCTTGAGAATTTTTTTATAAATCAAAAATATCTATGGAAATTCTAATATTAACAGAATAAAAATGTTTGCTTCTTGGATGTGGAGGGAATTTAAAACATGAAAGGTTAACAAAAAATACAGACGTTATTATATTTCTTGGCAGAATAATCCAATACAGGTAGAATTTGTTAATTACCTATCATTGCTTAGGAATGTGAATTTTTTTGAGGGTATGAAAGAGCTTTTGAAAAGGTACAAAATTGTGACCCATGCCCAACATAGGAGTGAGATAAAAGTAAGCAGATTAAGACACTGGCATCATGTCAAAAGAAGTTTCTAATGACCAGGTTTAGATGGGGACCTAGTTGCCTGATTGCATATTTTGTTTTTATTTTTATTTATTCAGGATTCTTGGAGACAAATTTTAGTGGCTTGAAAATTTTAATTACATACATTCTTTGTTTTTCGTGCGTGGCTTGAAGCGTTATGTTGCCTCAACATCTTTCCATTGTAATAAAAGTGGTCATCCTGCCTAAGCTCTGCATTTATTCCCAGTACAGAATTCAGACGTAGCTTGATATATTCGGTTTCAAAGACCTGTTAGGATAATTAACATAAAACTGAGGAAAGTAGTATTTTTAACATGACACAAACTAAGGAATCAAACTGTTAAAAATATCGTTTGAGTCAGACAAGGACTAGATTTTGTAGAAAAAACCACACACCATAACATTTGATTTATATGTCTAATCTCTAAATTCTCATTTAACTACAAAATAGATGTTTCAAGAAAAATGAGTCAAAAATCTTCACACTTCATAGAGAATTCCAAGGAACTAGCAAATATGAATATTTCAACATGAGATTGTCTTTGAACTTATGATCCTCTCCAAGTCTTGGTTACCTAATTCAATACATCAAGTAGATGCTTTTCACTCACATGCCTATAATCTTGACTTGGATAGAAGAGTACAATTTAAAATAGGTCAAATAAAATGGTGATCCCAAACAGTGTTTGTGTAAATGCCTAGTGATTAGATTAGTATTCATGTAAAACATAGGCGACTTGGCTCAATTGCCCTTATTTTTCTGGTGTGGGTCAAACTTAGTTGAAGATGTGCACCTGTATAAAAAGGAATGAGGTCATAGAGTACATAATTATGTAATCCAGTAGGTATTTTCCTAGAAAGAGAAATCTTAAAGACTGTTAACCATTACCTAGCTTCTGCATTTTAATTGTATTATTCAATAAAAAATAAGAAATTTAGCTTCAGGAATCCAAACACAGTTTGCCCACTCAGAGACCATGCAACCACATTCTTTCCTTTTTGCTTGTCTTTTCTACCACCATGAATTTTCCATTTACTTATAATGACACAGTTTATTTCTCTACAGAGGCCTAGATTCATCAAGAACAATGGAAGGGGATAATCTC
The DNA here is from genome assembly GCF_000700745.2 of Antrostomus carolinensis. Classification (NCBI taxonomy): domain Eukaryota; kingdom Metazoa; phylum Chordata; class Aves; order Caprimulgiformes; family Caprimulgidae; genus Antrostomus; species Antrostomus carolinensis. The sequence continues at coordinate 6,660 of NW_010301985.1, forward strand.
CCTGCCACCATTTTATACATGGCTGGGAGATGGAACATGTTGCTTCTATCAGATGGGTTCTGAGTGAGAGCTTTAACCATGAAACCACTACATAAAACTCACTACTGCCACCCACTGTGTTTTAGAACAGCTACAATGGCATTTTATAGGTTGACTAAACCCTTCTTTTAATATGAGGTGACTTTAGAGCATGCCTATTACACACGGTAGTTGGACACTGGGTGTTGTATCAATCACAAGAGGCTCATACATCTGACTCTTCTAAGAATAGCTGCATACACATGAAAAAGGCAGGTAAAGGTGCTTCTGCTGGTAGTAGAGAAGTCCTACAGCTACATTAGATGTATACAGCAAAGAGCTTAGTGGTAACTGAAAGCAACAAATGATTTCTCAGCTGCTGCACAGGTCCAGAAGATTATCTCCCAGCAGAACCTTCTAAGGGTCAGTGGACCATGAGAACAGATTATGTCCCCCATAAACAGGCATTATCTACATAACAAGGAAGCACATAATGACTGGGCCATTATATCCAATAACATGTGTATATGCAACCCACAGTGTGCTGAATCCATAATTGGTGGAGTTCAAGAGAAAGAAGATGGCATTTTTTTATTAAATTAGATCCTTTCAAGCATGGGATGGTCATGTCATATACTGAACAGTTCTTTTAGAGACACAAAGCAAAGGGGTAACAAGTACTTCTCATTAAAAAAAAAAAAAAAAAAAAAAAACTGAACAGTTTCTTGTAAAGATGAGTTTTGGGATTACCACAAGTCCTGGGAGTGTTGGAAGTCTACTGTATTTTTTTTCAGACAGCTGCATAGTTCTTTTAGAGACACAAAGCAAAGGGGTAACAAGTACTTCTCATTAAAAAAAAAAAAAAAAAAAAAAAAAAACACAACACAAAAGTTCCATGGCTTCATAAACCCTTAGTAAAATATTTTACAGAATCACTGATGAAGTCCTGCCTCAATTTTCTTGCAGTTCAGATTCCTAGCTGGACACAGGGGTCCTAGCCCTTCAGTCTTTTTCAAGCCACTGATTCAAAAGGTTACTCCTAAGTAAGAATTCACAGGCACATGCCCCAGGCTTGTGTAATTTTACCTATATGCAATGTTGACTTTATCTGCGTGAAAATGATACCTTTAACGATAGTACAACACGAACTACAACAACACTGTTCCAGTTTACTCTCCCTGTGGTAGCCACCAAACCATTCCACTCTTCCCCTTCATCACTAATGCAGTTTAGAACCAGATAAAATAGTCTTTGTCTCTGTTGTTGTTTGTGTCAGCATGCTGTAATTTGGTAAAGCATGTGCTTTCTGATAATCTCTATTACTCTCTCAGAATCCTAAACTTGAATTTTCTTTTTATTTTCCCTTTCAGAGACACCAGGAACATATATTTGGAGCTTAAACATTATTTTTGGTTACTTGATTATTTTCTTCAGTGTCACTAGTAACAATACAGTCTATATTACTGTACTTGTAGTGATTGTTAAAACATCTCTGTTGGCTTATCCTTGGGGATGTCTTTTTCTTGTCAGTGTGGCACCTTTATGCTCTTGCTCAGCTGACTTCATTATCAGGTTCATTGCAGCCGAAAACACAATAACCTTCAATAGAACCTGTTGTAAAGCTCCTTTCTATCTTTTGCTCATTTTTTAGTTTAAGGGTCTATAATAAATATCATGAAAATTGCTTTATAAGAGTCTCTCACCTGCTGCTGCACCGTGTCTGGTACTTTATTCCTTCTTTGGATTCTTATACCAACTTAGGTGGCCTCGTCTGGCCTGTATTGTGATAGTAGAACACTATCTCTATTATAGGTAATGCTGAGAACTTCGTTCTTTTTACAAGGTTGACTTTTTAACTCTTCTAAAATTCACATGCTATACTGGATTGCCTTACAGCTTGGTATCCCCATGCGGTTTCATATTCGAAATTTGAGAACACATGAATAAAGCAATCTCATCCTAGTTGCTCTCCCTCACCACAACTTTTCATAAGAATAACAGATTACATCAATATTTTTCTACACAAAATAAAGATCCAGCTATGGCTCTGATCATATCCAAATCCTTTTAGCTGAGCAATTACCATTCCACTGAGTGGATCTTGCTCCTTGTGCCTTTGTGGAAGCAAAACTGAAAATTATATTCAAAGAAAGAATTTTATTCTCAAGACAAACATTAACTTAACACATGTCAAAAAGACATTGTGCACCATGAACTCAGTAGCTGAAAGGTCATCTAGCTTACAAATTTTGCACAAATTGGGCAGTTTTGAAGGACATATTATTGTCCTTGATTCCAAACTAACCAATATGAGTTTAGCTTAGCATCTCTGCACACTTGGCAAACATAAGCTTGACTCTGAAAGAACCACAAAGGATTTCAGTTTCTCAGTATTTTAGTAAGATTAAAAAGATTACATATATATGTGTGATACATTTTACATGTTATACATATGTATATTTATAGATAACTATTACAAAATATTTTATATTTTATAAATAATAAAATATACTTCTATATTTACATGTAGAGGGAAGCTCTATGTTTCTAAGCACCACTTTCTGTTCCTTTAGGAACTTCTGTCCAGAAGTTTCTATCACTCTAGGGATTGAGCGTTCATCTTCTTTCTGTCCTTGAAAAGCAGGTTTGTTTCAGACACAGAAACTTTAAGAAAAATTATCAGGCACAGGGGTACATGCAATCTGATAGACTCTGTCAGAGGAATTGAATGGCAATAGTGTGTGGGAGGGAGATACATGCAAGGTAGGGAAACAACTTGTTTCAGTAGAATGATTAGGAAAGGATTCAGCAAATATTAACTATTTAGCTCAATCTGTACAACTGATAGAATCTGTGACAATGAGACTTTCGAGTAAGATGCTGCCTGAGATGCATGGAAAAACAGAAATTTTTAATGTGTTCATGGCTTTTGTAATGGTAATAGTTTAATGAGATGGATAGGAGGATGCTTTAGTTGCTGTAACCAACATTAAATAAAACTGAAAACTTCGGGTTTGTACATGTGGTTTTTTCCACTTACCCTATCTATAGATGGCCGTAATGCTCCTGAAAAGAGGATGAGAATTTTGCAGTAACACAGAAGCATTCTTGTCTCATCTACTGGTGAAGGAGAAGCTCAACATGAGCTGGCAATGTGCGTTTGCAGCCCAGAAGGCCAACTGTATCCTGGGCTGCATCAAAAGAAGCGTGGCCAGCAGGTCGAGGGAGGTGATTCTCCCCCTCTACTCTGTTCTCGTAAGGCCCCACCTGGAGTACTGTGTCCAGTTCTGGAGCCCCCAACACAAGAAAGACATGGACCAGTTAGAACGAGTCCAGAGGAGGCCATGAGGATGATCTGAAGGCTGGAGCACCTCTCCTATGAAGACAGGCTGAGAGAGTTGGGGCTATTCAGCCTGGAAAAGAGAAGGCTCTGGGGAGATCTTATAGTGGCCTTCCAATACCTGAAGGGGCCTACAAGAAAACTGGAGAGGGACTTTTTATAAGGACAGTTAATGATACAACAAGGGAAATGGCTCTAAACTGGAAGAGGGTAGGTTTAGATTAGATATTAGGAAGAAATTCTTTACTGTGAGGGTGGTCAGACACTGGAACAGGTTGCCCAGAGAAGCTGTGGATGCCCCCTCCCTGGAAGTGTTTCAGGCCAGGTTGGATGAGGCTTTGAGCAACCTGATCTAGTGGAAGGTGTTCCTGCTCATGCCAGGGGGGTTGGAACTCAATGATCTTTAAGGTCTCTTCCAACCCTAACCATTCCATAACTCTATGACTCTATTTTTGCCTTCAGCAGTAGCATTCCAACTACAAACCTATTTATGATTATAGGTGTATATAAAATATCACTGGATCTCAGGAAAAAAAAATTAAAGGTAACCAGAAAAAAAAAAAAATTAATTCAGTTGTCTGGTAAACAAAAAAATATTCCTAGTGAAATTTTTTGCTTTTTCATTATGTCAGGTTCAGCAACTCAGACCTCTAATTTGCAGGAAGTGAAAGTATGGCATTTGATAATTATAGTTTTGAAAACTATAATTAAAATACACAGCCATGCATCCTGAACTCTGCCTTCTAAGAGTGATTTTCTTAACTGCCCAGAATACACATACTCTTCACTTCCCTCTTAAGTGTATTGCAATTAAGCTTCATCTGCCTAGCAGTCAATCAGGAAGAACTCTACTTGACACATTTTTGTCTATTTTTTGGTTGATAGTGCCTAACATAATAGTTACACTTCCTCACTATTATATCCCCAGATCACTCTTCTATCTGTCAGGTGACAGCTCTCAGGCCAGGAAGACCCATGTGCTCTGTTGACACAAACTGGACATTTCAGTGGTGAAATGAAGTATATGGAATCCTTTTCTTTTATTCAGTCCCTTTCATCGTTAGAACTTCGGAGATTATGACATATCCTCAAATGTAACTCTGTAAAGTTGTTTTACTGTTCAGTATGGCTCTATCAGCTAAACAGCACAGTGAAATATCTGATGGCTTTCACTTTTACAAAAGTATCAGAATTAAGTTTATTTCTTTATTTACAAGAATAAATATTCTCTATTTTTCTGAAAATTCACTCAGTAATGTAGAAGAATGTACTATACAGATACTTCTATTACACTAAATCTCATGTAAATATAGATTATTTTATAATTTATTTTACCTCTAAAAATGTTTTTATTTATTTCCTCTGTTTCACTAATTCATTAAATTATGCTACCTGTAAGTTGCAGGGAAATACTGCAGCCAGAAAGTAAAACTGCAAGAACTTACTGATAAACCATCTAATGGATACATCCAAATGACATATCCTTTGGGCAACAACAAAAACACACTTATTTTAGTAGGCCAGAAGGAAAATAACTGAAGAAGGAGTCAAGTAGTAAATGAGCACATTTTAAAGGAGTAAGAGAAAATTCAGATAAATCATGTATTTTAGAGGAAGGAAGGAAGGAAGGAAAAGAGGGAGTGAGCGAGATTTTTGTACCTAGGGTATCAGATTTTTCTAGTGAGTTCAGAAGACCCTTGAAATCAATACCTTGTTCTACTTTGTCTCTATATTTAATAAACTAAATAGTCACCTGAAGAGCAATCCCGGGTGACCTACGGCCTCTGACTATGGCTATGGCAATGTGGGAGCACAGGCAGCACATAAGTTAGAGGAATCTCAAAGCAACCTCTGATTTTTTTCTGCCTTACTGTGAAGGGTAATTGGATTCTACTGTCTCAAGTATCTAGACTATACCACCATAAGCTATACCAAAACTGTATCACTGATATCTTACTTCAGCCCGAAAAAGACTCAGTCTTCTGAAGTCTGAATGCTATTTGTATTATGCAGAGCATCTCAATCTTAATTTATGTCAATATATGTGTATATTAATAGAAGTTAAAGGGGTCCACCATTTTATAGATAATGGATAAATAATTAGCACTGAACCTCTGTCGTCTTCTCTGTCTTGCAAAATTCTCCAGTACTACCTATTTGGAGAATGTTCTGACTCAATTTCTTAATATATGTAAAGTGATTAAAAAAAAAAAAAAAAGGTTGATAAAAAGTATGACAGATGTGCAAAATTTTATAAAATACAATTTGAGGAGGTAAGTGAAAACCACCAGAACCTCACACGTTTTATAATTTTAAAATGTGAAAGTATTTGCCAATGATTCACTGAAAGTAAAGCTTTTTGTTGCCGGGACCATTTCATTTTGAAAATAAAACATTTTGTGTGTAGTGATTTATTTACGACTATCTTACTGTTTCATCTCAGTCTCATAATACTAGCTATTGAGTCACAGCCTGAAAGTAGCAAATGGGGAAAGATGAATTTGTGTGTGGCAAACACAGGCTTTCTACAGAGTATCAGCAAGTTTTTCTTACTTAGTCCTTGTTATGATTAAAGGTTACTGTGTCTTGATAGCTAGAGTATGTAAAATCTATTCAAATCACTATTGTAAATATGCTTCTGTATAACCTGCTCCCCCAGAATGCTTGACTCCTAATTATGTGCTAAAATAAGAGTGAGGTAGAATTGCAGAAATTGTATAGAAGAAAATGATCCCATCTACTTCACAATAGGCCAAACTGAAGAATTCAAAGTGGTCCCTAAATCATGGCCAAATGCTTGCTAAGAATTTTCTTCATATTTTTTTTCGCCCTTCCTAAGGATCAGCAAGTCTCAGTTATTTATGCTATTTCCATTAAGCCAATTTTTTTCTGTTTCAAAAGATACAAAGGGAGTTTAAATCCAAATGTCATGGCGGCTGTGAAAAAAACCCAACATTTAAGAGTCCAAAGATCTTTGCAATACACAGAAATTTCAATTTGATTATGAAATTAAGCAAAAGAATTTCCAGTGGGTTTGAATGGAAAGTTGGGACAACAGAATTGTTTGTGTTTCTAGTGTGATATCTAATTTCTGCCTCTAGTTAGCATTACTTAGTGAAGGAGAAGTTTCATAATTTCAGAACCAAATACAAACTTTTCTTCCACCATACTACATGTGGTAACTAGACATTGTCAATATCCACATTCTGGGAAAGCAGAAAAGATTCATGTAATGGGTTGGAAGGGATATGTAATATTTTATTTTCATATGTGCACACACACAACTATAAAAAGTTTCTAGAAGGATTATAAAGTGCGGAAATCAGATTTTAATTTTTTACCTAGTTTAGGGAGACTTTTTGTGTTCATCTGTTTTCTTACAAAGGATGAGTAAAAATGCAGTGGAATAATGTGATAACAGGGAAAACATAGGGGAAATATAATGGAAGAATGAATGGAGAATGGAGAATGGAATATTAATGAACACATTTTTCTCATTTTCTTCCCAATTAATAAAATTTTATCTCACTCAAAGGAAAGAAAACTGGAAAGTGCAACTTCTAAAATTAAAGTAATATTTTATATCTCTTTGTATTTTAATTCTCTCACATATATTTTCCTCAAGACCACAGCATTTTGACTTTTTTCAAAAACAATCAACATTTTCTATTTTTTGTAAAGCAAAATCATACATCAATTTTATTTGAACACTGCTTCCAAGAAAACTATAATGTTACTCAGGTATAATATGGTACAAATGTAAATCTTTTCTTCAGCTTGTTTTTGATTTAATAATTGTATTTTCAGCTCATCTCTGATGAATTTTCAAAAGTTGCATATGTTATAGATTAAAAAATGTTTTGTCTTCAAAGGTATAGTTTCTACCTATGGGCTCCAGTCACACCAGCTACCAAAATCACATAAGGTTTTGATGTGTTATAGCCACAATCTCTGGTGACAAACATAATCTGTGCTCTGAATTTTCTCCTTAGGACAGATACAATGCAGAAAAACACCCAACCTACTCTTCATAAAATTATTTTTGCGGTCTAAAAATAGTTGCAAAATTGCCCGAGTAGCTCCTAGAAGTGGGAGTCATCAGCTCCTTTAATTCTGGCAATTTTATGGAGGAGCGCTGTTTACCATCAAATTCTTGCCACTCTACTGACTGTTTGCCAGTTTCTGATTAAATGTTTTTCTCACATTCTCTTCTACAAACTGATCCTTCAAAATAAAGAGCTATTATGAAATAAACTTTTAAAGAACTGCAATAATGATTTTCAACTAAAAACAAAATATTCCTGTTATTAATAGGTTCATTCCATTTTTAATACACAAAAGGGATAACTGTCTTCTGAAGGACAATTACTATGACTGAATTTTTTATTTTGGTTGTGGGTTTATTTTTCTTAGCAGCCACATGTAGCTCTCTTGTAATGTTGCCACAATTTTGCAGTCACAAAATCTGACAGCTAATTCTAAAAAGAGATGTTCAAATACTTCAAAAACATAAGCAAACAACCTTCAGAAATTTTTTAAACAGCTTATGCCTATGAAAAATCTCAAATCCAAGTTCTTGTTTCATGCGTTTTACAAGCATCAAGTCCAGAAACAGAGTTAAAACCATGTGGTCAATAGTAAACTTTGCTGTTCAAATTTTGAATTTTAAATATAAAGTTATGGGACAAACAAAAAAATAAAATGGTTTCATATTGTAAAAAAGTAATACTTTAGAAAAAAATATCACCCGTTCACATGGAAGGAACAAAAAAAAAAAAAGACTCAAGTTGTCAGGTAAGCTGTTTTTATGAGATATTCACCCTACTCTGTTTCCTACAGTATCACAAAATGAGCAGCATTTCTTGGGATGAAATCTGACACACAATCCAGTAGAAGTATTGTTTCAAGTCTTCTTAATATAAATTCAGAAAGTATGTAAATATATTTTAAATTTTAATTCTTCAACAATGTGCATTCATTATCAAAATTTAACTCAAATCAATTTTTTTGTTAGTGAATTTAAAGATATGACAAAACCTCCTGGGTGTCTTTCTCACTCCATTTCTGAGCATAGCTTCCATTAAGATTAATGGCTGTTTTGTATCTAATGGGAATATATATCTTAAGAAAGAAGTTGATGTAGAAGCAGAAATTTTAGTGGAAATGACGAACAATAGAGGTCATGATTACAATAATTGTTGAATGAGAAATTTAGCAGGATTCTATGAAAGGAAATGTTCCTTTCTTTAAACAAAAAGGCCACATATTGACACTAATCATATTGAGCAGACCTGCTGAAGCTGATATTCCAAAGATTTCATTGGGGACCATTTTCCAGACAAAGACTGAGATTCCTTCACTCACTCAATATAGGCTTAGCTGTATTATTCTCAGTTGTTTAGTAAGGCTGGAACTCCTCAAGGTTGGATAGCTGAGTAGACATGGAAATTTCCAAAGGCAAAGACCTGAAACAGCAGCTTAATATGAAATATGATTGCAGAAGCAGTCCAAAAGTTTTCACCGTTAGTGCTGGTTTTACTATGCAGATGCTCTAAATGACACAATGATATAAACCACAAATATGACACAATTACCTAAATCAGAAAATAGTTTTAACATTTAATGGTCCTTAAAGTATAACAAATTTGATCTACACTATCTGTGCCTATATGTACTTCAGAGCAGTATCCTCCTGGGTTTTGCCATTGACATACAAACACTTTAAGGATTTATTTAACTGATTTGTCTTACAGATGAAAGCCTGATATGGGGCCATTGGGGTCAGATGGAGTACTGAGCGTAAGTTACATCTGATTCAGGCCCTGCATGGTGTAATTAATATTAAAAGGTACAAGGTTGAGAAATAAAAAATATATTCTAAATATTTTCAATTCTTGAAGTTAGAAGAACTTTTCCTGTTTTCAGCCTTACTTTTTAATCCTGAAGGCATTGCTTCAGTGTGTATACATTTATGCTAATCATATACTACAGCCATGGGTTCCTCTATCAATATGAAATGTTTTGTACTTGCTGTTTTTGTGCATCTTGTATTGTTATGTGCAATATACAAAATAATGTGTCTAACTATGCCATTTATGCTTTTGAAAGAAAAAGCAAATTACTTACTGAAGAGAATGGCATTTGCATGCATGTGTGTCAGCTTTCAAGCCATTTCCCTCTACAAAATATTGCTTTCCACACTTAGAAAATGCATCCATCCATCAGTTACAAACCATTTCAAAGCACTTTATGAATCTACAGAGCAAAATGTACTTATCTTACATTGGCAGTGTCCCAGCTGTTACAAAATTGCTATTGTCCTAATACTTACAAGGCAATTTTAGCATCAGTTAATAATTTTACAGGATAGATAACTTCTAAAGCATTATAAAATGACAGACATTAAACAATAGCAACTTAGCATTTTTTGAAACAGTTCATGACAGCTTAAAAACTAAAGTGATTTTAATGTATAGTCTATGTAGTTTTAGTTTCTCATTGACAATTCCTTTAGAAGATAAAAATGTGAAAAATCCTTTTAAATAGTGAGTGAAAGAATAAAACAAATTTATCTTTAAAAGATATTCAGTAAAAATCTCAATTAGGAATAATGTCTCAAATCTTCCTGTACAGATAGTAGGTGACAAGAATTAGAATTTATTTAGGCAGAAAAAAAAATGATGGTATCATTTAATGGTAGAGTACCACAAAATAAAGAAGGCATATCTATTCATTAAATCTAATACAAAAAGGAAAATATAGTGAACAGCATTTTGTATAAATCAGTATGCATTATTTCTTCTCAAAAACAGTTTTCTATCAATCTTAGTTTCTAAGAGCTTCAGCTAAAGGCAAATTCTAGTTAAATTGTTACCTTTAATCATGTTTAAGTAGCCATTGCAGACAAATGTTCACTTTTTGGTTAGACGTTTATAATTTACCTAATGTACAGCACAATCTGTGATAGCAAAAGATTTGATGATGTGTAAAGTGTAAACCATTCTAAACAAATTAAATTAATTGATATTTGAGGTTTTACTTTGGTAATAACTCAAAAGAACCTTTTCAGTGCCACTAATGTACATCACAGTGGCCTTTTTCCTCAATGTACTTATTAAGTTAAACCAATTGTACCACTTGCTGTCATACCGCACAGGTAATTGACCACCTCATCAAACCATAGCAAAAAGAATCCCTTAGTGCCTAATTACTACATTCTTCTGAACTATTGAACACATTAAAGCAACCTTAATGTATTGTGCTATATACATCATTACCAAATAGTAGTAGAAGGTCCTTGTACTGGAGAAAGGAGTTTTGATTGCAGCACGGCTATTTTCAAAATGCTGTCAATTTAACTTTCAAAACACGTAGTATCTTGAAGAATAGTTTAAACAGTTATCTGAAGTAAAAATTTCAATTAATATTGCAGTTCTGCTTCACCCAAATAGCACAAAAGTTAGAAATCTGAGAAGTCTGAAAAGTATAGAACAGATCTTAGGGCTCACCAAAGTGAATGGTTGAAGTGGTGACCCCAATCAAGGAGCAAATAGTTAATTCTTGACATGCTGCTACCCATTTATCCCCAAACATTTTACCTAATGGAACATTACTTAAAGTTTCTTGCATAGAGGTAAAGCCTATAGAAGTGTGTCTAAATGTGATGTGAGAGAGCAGAGTTCTCTTTTCATAGAATTCAAGTGTGTGCAGCTGCCATACCCACATTAGAAAAGGTTTCTTCTTCTTTCGAAGTCATGCTTACTTATGCAAGTAAGTGAGCGTACCCTTCCTGACTTACTCTCACAAATAGTTCTGCAGGGCCGAGTATGCAACTGAACACAGGCAGAAGTACTGAATTGTACTTAAGTGGGCTGAGGACAAGGATCTCCAGAAGAGGTTGTGCCTATATGGGGAACAATTTTTCGATAAGTATCTTTGTGAAAGTTTACATGTACCATGTCATCACCTGAATTCCTTAATAGTCCCTCACTTTAGAAGAATCTCTCCCTTTGAAGCAGTCAACTCATGTCATGAGTTCTGGCAATGCAAGATTACACTTATGGTTACATCTCATCTTTGTGATTGTCAGGAGACTAAGACCTCAGAAACTGCATCTCTGTTAAAAAAAGTATGTAACTGCAATCCAACACCTTTTTTTTCTGTTTCATGCAAAGGTTCTTGAGATCCAGCTGCTACCTTAATGTTATGTAAAATTTCCAAACCCAACATTTTTAAATGGCTGTATATATAGAGAGAGATCACCTCATTATGAAAGAGGTGCAGAGACAGCTGCCATAATGATTTACTCTTTTCCAAATTACTATACACCGTCTCCTCATCCAATAGTATCACACAGTGGTAAATAAAAACAGATTGGTTCACATTCTGGTTTGTATAAGAGGAAGGTAAATTCTATATGGGTTAAACTAAAAAATAAAACTAAAAATAAAAAAAAAAAACCTATCTGTACACTGCAATGACAATAACAAAAAGTTAACTGATGGGAATTTTTAGGAAGAACCACTTTCTGCCCTACCGTTCTCTACAAATGTGTAGCTATTAGCAATTTGAGTTGCTGATAAAGCCTGTTGTTTCTGGACTCATAACCAGGTATGAAAGAACAGGAGACATAAGAACCATGAGCAAGCACCTGTGAACTGCCTTAAGCCCCAGCTCTCTGACATTCCTCAAACCCTACCTTAGAGTCACCAGAAAAAAACTGAGAGTCCACAAGACTTCAAATTGTTCATTCTCTCTAGATCACTTTAAAAGGACAATAAATCATTTTGAGGATAAGGTACTTGACAAAAGCCTCCTTCTATTCTCTATCACAGCTTCACTTGGATGTAGCAGCCTCAGTGTTGCTTTGAAGACAATCTAATTCCTTCAGACACTTACTTCATTCTGTGGAGTGAGTTTCTCAGAGGGTTTTAGTCTGATTGTGCTGAATCCATTCTGACTGTAGAAACCATATTTCAAAAATTTCCTAACTGAATATATTTTCAAAACTGGCTAGGTAAGCTGTATTTTTCCCTAGAAAAGATAACAACTAAAAAGTTGTAAAAGACTTCTTTATCCTACATTTTTTTCTCCCTGGTTTCTACTGTCTCTATAACAGATTCTACATTAATAATTAGCATCTGACTCATGTCTTCAGGTAACATTCAAGATGTATTACTCACCAGGAGCCTAGCAATTTCTGCATTTCCATCATAGAATATTTACTCTGTCCTGTATATATGCTATATTGCAACATTTATTCTTGGCAGAAAGCATCAACAGTTAATTGGTCCATACTTGATATCTCCCACAGAAACAGTGACATTTTGAAAAATGCAAATTGTAGAGAAAAGGTGTTGATAAAATATATTCTAGAAATAGCAAACAAATTCATGTGTGCTCTGGCCTACCATTTCAAGCTCCTGAAAATGACCGGTTTATAGAAGCTGAACCTTTGTAGGAGTGTCTTTTAATATTCTCTTGTAATGAGAAAGAATTATTCCTTCTTGCAAAATGCACAGAACATATTTCATTGCTACTGGTTTATTGTATTGCCAGTATTTCAAGCAAAAGAGGTGCTTACATTATCTCTTCCCTGCAAAAATTAACAACTGTTTGAATGTCAGCATGAGCAATAACCATTCATGAAGCAGGCAGGTAAAGGCAAAACATGGAAATCAAAATTATGTGGTCATCATGGGGGAAACAGAATAATTTAGGTGAAGCAACATTTTCAGTTCAAAATTCTAAATTAGAGGAACAGGTGAAATGCATATGTCAGACCCTTTGACCCTATTGTTGTATAGCTTCCATAGTTAGTTACAAAGATGAGAAATCTGATCTTCAAGCAAAAATCTATTTATAAACCATGAAAAAACAGGAGAGTATGCATTCATAATTGATGTGTACATGTGTACATTTGAAATGACAAATACATTCTAGTATATAATGTGCTTTAAAGGTTCAGATTGTCTAGTTTTTTGATGTTTTATACATTTATGTATAAACTAACATTTTCTCTTATGAACTATTTTATAGTGGTCTATATATACGCTAGTAGCTGTTTTGAACAAGGTACAGAACTTGAGATTCAAAGTAGTTGGGATAGAAGAAAAAAGGCTTTCTAAAAAGTTTAATTGATAATTTGAAAATTTTAACTTCTTAAAAGTGCTTTCCCTTTAGTGTTAACAACTAAGGGTATTATAAGGATAATTAAATGTCAAAAATTCAGTTTTCTTCCTGACTGAAATTTTCTCATAAAAGATACTGCCTCTTTTTCTGTAAATAAAAGTGTGCCTATTTACTGAAGGACATTTATTGTCAACTTTTTTACTGATGTACTAGTTGTATACTATACAAATTGAATAGCTCCTGGAGTAGAGTTGGATTCAAGTAAATCAACCAGTCAGTCACACTATATTAATTCCAGAAGTGAAGACAGTTTACATGTTTAACAACTTTATTCTGGTTATTGGAAATTATGTTATGATGCTACATTTCCTTGTTTGTTTTAGTCAGGTTTTTTCTATTATGTTTTTGTAAAGGAAACTTGTAGCAGATACAATATGCTCTTATTTTAAATATGTTTTACTGTCATTTATTTTACTTTACTGTTACCCGGTTGCTTTATGCTTTCAGAATAATTTTAAGGTTATCTCTGTTTAACAAGTAAAAACTGCAGTGTTCAATGTCAAAAAAAAAAAGGCATGTTACTGTTGTGTCCCAAGATATTCGGGAAGTTCCTTTGTATGTTGCTCACGACCTGCTGATATGTTTCTCATTTTTCCAGTGGTATAAATGTTTTTTGATGCCTTTTTTAAGGAGTACCTTGCAAGACCTTCTGTATCTTTGGTGTCCTTTCAGCTTTTCCTTCCAGGTCAATGTCATTGTGAAGCTTTCAACAGGTAAATTCTATAGGTAAAAATGGAAATTTCCACATCACATTGTCCTAAGACTAAATAGGTAGAAATTCACAAAAAGGTGAAGCTGCACTTACCACAGTTCAAAATCTATTCTGCCAAACCTCTGATTACCCCAACAGGACCAAAAATTATGTTTTTCTGTTTAATATCGTTTTAAACTGGGATGTCCAGAAAAAAGAGAGAAAAACAAGGTATTTGGGTTTTGTTGTCTCCTGACAATCTGGTTGCCAAAGATAAGTGCCAACCATAGGCAATCTGAATGTGTACATTTATAAAAGAAGGACAAATTTAATAATCACAGAATCATAGAATAGTTTGGGTTGTAAGGGACCTTAAAGATCATTTAGTTCCACCCCACCTGCCATGAGCAGGGACACCTTCCACTAGGTCAGGTTGCTCAAAGCCCCATCCAATCTGGCCTTAAACACTTCCAGGGAGGAGTCAACCACATGATTCATCTACACGATAAATCATAGACAAGGCAGAAGGGTATAAAACACACCTACAATGATTTGGGGGTTGGGGATTTTTTTCCATTTTTTGCATATCTCTTTTTAATTGCAGCCCTTGATTTAAACCAGGGAACAAGATTATCTGTAACTGATAAACTTGCCTTTTCTCCTTGAAGGCACAGTGAACTTCAAACACAGTATGAATGGTGCACGTCCCATATCAGATGGTCAAAAAGAGGCTAATGGCTTGTACTATAGCTAGATGGTGTCTGAGATCTGTAAGCCCCTATACCTACATACCAAAAGACCCCTCGGGGCAAATAAGGAAAGGAGAAGCTCTGTCAGTATAGAAACTGGAAGTCACAAGGAGACCTCCTGTGGGTCTTCTTGCAGCCTATTATAAATGAATCAAACCAATTCACCCCAAAGTGCAGTATGAGTGGTAATACTGCTAAATAAATCCTTATAGAAAAGTAGTCTCTCCCCTCAGGACAAAAAATAAACAAAAAACGCCCCACTCTGCTTAGCTTTTATTATATCTGAAACAGATTCTGCAATGTTCTGCAAGTGGCCAAGCAGTCTTTGCAAAGTAATGAGTCCCACAGATTTCCACTTCTAAAAAGTGCTGGGAAACATGTAGTCTTAGGCCCATGTTTTATGGTGAATGCCCTTTTCTTCTGAGAACAAGTTAAAAAACAACAAACAAGCAAGTAAGAAACACAAACTATTCATTGGGGGCCAACAGAAAGAACTCAAATGCCTGATAATGAACATCAAGAAACATAAAGGCTTTAAAAAATGTGTCCTGAAAATGTAGTTCTTTGTGGTTTTATTTGTTTGTAAAGAATCTTACGTTACTTTATAATTGCCTTATGTTTTCTTTATTTTATTTTAAAAAATAAACTACCAAAAACTTGGAGAAAAAGAAGGAAATAAACCCTCCGCTGGTAGCATTTATATTCTGTACCCACATAATCTCACCTGCCATGTTGACCAACTCAGCCTAACCAAAAGCCATTCCTTCCATAGGAAAAAGGCTGTACAGAAAGGCACTACAGACAGCATGGAAACCACTGCTGGTCAATACTATGCAATATATAACGGATAATTATGAGCTGAGTGTCCAAATTATAATCAGTTTGACAAATGTCCACAAGCATCTTCAGGGTATTTTATATTTTCACTAAGACAAGGCAATCATACAACCAGACAATTCCATCAGGGAAGCTTGTTAGCTGCTTAGTCTGTTAAACCCTGGTTGCCATAGCATCTAGAGTTGAAAAAGCTGCAGATTGGCATGAAAAAGCATGTCGACAATTGCCCTGTCACAGCATGCAAGCCAGGTCTGCTCAAAGGCAGCACACTACAAGTTTTCTTTCCCAGTTTGCACTACCCCATGCTGTTTAATAATATCCATTTACTGGTATTGGGATTGATCTAGTGCAGTGTAAAATCCGCATCTACTGAGATTTTGCTTTTCACGTGGGGGAGATTCTTTAACAAATAACCACAGAACAATTAATTTATAAAGGAAGTATTGTAAAAATTGTGAGAGGCATGTCTGATTTAACAGAGAAACAATCCAAACTTTTAATGATTAGATCTTTAGCAAGCTAATCGAGTCTACAAAGTTAAAAAAAAATAAAGGCATTGTTTGGAGGTTTTCAAATAGTTTTGTTGCAGATAGCTATTTTCATCAAATGTTGTAATATTCTGCTTTGTATTTGGATTTTTTTTCATCACAAAAATCTTAACATTTATTATGGCTATACTTTCTTTTTTAGTTGTATGCTTACTAGAATTAAATAAATTATATGTGCTACCAATTAAAGAGAATTCCATTCATAATTAACATATTATAGTCAAATAGGAATTAGTGTAAGTAACTGAATAACAGCAAGATATTTTTTCCAGAATAAACCTACTGTGTAATTTTAATTGAAAAAGTTAATATTATTAGTAACATCAAAGAACCTGCTCCTTTAAAAAGCGTATTTTGGTAGCACATTCATATTTACTCTTCAATATGGATCACTACATAATAAAAAAGTTCATTAGTCATCTTCATCAAAGTATTGGAATTACAAAAAATAAAAAAAAAACATAGCAAATAACTATCGGGCTTTACACGAGTGTTTCCTATCAAAAGTTTACACTTGGTTTATTCACTTTCCCTTCCATTATCGCCTTCTAATCGGTTCTGTCACTTCATTTTACTTTTCCTTCAATGCCACAACTGAAGAAAATCCTGAAAACTACATACCCAGGAGCACAATTAAACTGGCAAACCCAAGAGGATTCTGGCATGGATATTTTCCCACATTTTCCAATTGTATTGTTTCACTTTTTAATCTATCAGTATCATGTAGACATGTTTTACTACAGCTCTCACTATCAGTTATTTTATCCTATTCATTACAGGTCTAGATACATAATTAAAGAAAACACAGGAGAAGTTACATCTTTCGGTAAAATTAACAGTCTATTAAACAGCTCACAAGAAAGAAATCTTTTCCAAGGTAATTTTCTAGTGCGTCTTTATGATCCCAGTGATAGAAAACATTACTAAAACTTTTAAAAACATTTTAGTTTAAATTTTTACTCTAAATTGTGATATGAATTGCAGAAACAAAAAATCTTTGGTTAATAATACATTTTATCATAATTTTTATTTCACCATGTATTTAATGTCTTTTATATTTTCTTTGAATATTCTTCATCCTTGTAGTAAGTTTTCAACTTAACTGTAGTTGTAAATATGGAATTTGACTGAATTTTGACACAGGCTGAATTCAGAGAACACTATTTTTTCTTTGAAATCCATATCTGTGTGTATTTATAATTTTTGGTATTTTAATATTGAGAATATTTCTGTGTATGTTTTATTGGGAATTTTTAAACATCTTAATGGAGTGATAAATCTACAACTCCCTAGCTGACACCACAGAATACAAGATGTTATCATTCAGAAAAAAATAGTTGCAGCTTATTAGTTTTTTTACTTATTAAATACTGTTTATTAAAGCAATTATGCACTTACCTGCTTCAAGCCAAAACAAAAATCTCAATTTTTGGTGCAAAACATCTTAGAAAAATAGCAGATTTTTTTAAGACTTGCTAAATGTTAAAATTATCAGATAAACAGCCAAATGTTGAACTTATCAGATAAACAAAGGATTGTAGTACATTCTGTAAAAAAACAAGCAGCAGAATGCAGGTTAGCACACAGGTAAACTTTATGGCACTTCTCTGTCTCCTGTTTTTATGAGTTTCCCCTAATTAAAATCAAGAATTGCAGGATTATGTGGCAAGTACAAAAACATGGTTCTTTTGGAGCTCCTCAGATAAAAGGCAGTATGCATCTGTGAGGAGCAGTGTTTTCACACTGGAGTTCAGAAGTAAGGCTCAAGTATTTTCTTCTACTGATTTTGGGGTGAGTAAGTACACAAACATGCATAATTCTGGAGAGATGGAGGAGAGCACAGTGACAGAAAGCCTGAATGCAGCACAGCTTGACTCTCATGGTGGACCCTATGAGGAGTGCTACAAGGAGGTGGATAGTGCAAGAAGAAGGTAGGTGTGGTTGGTAGCGTGCTAACACCAATGCCCTGCACAACTTTAGGAGTCTCTGCCCATGACGTTGCAGGATGGTAGCGCACCAGCACATTGAGGGGAATACGACTGAAAGGCTCCCAGCTGCCAGTCAGGAAAACCAAGGAGTAGCTCAGCAATGTTCCTTCCCCAGAGTGAACATTTTCTGCAGATACTCAAGCTGTATGAGAAAGATAAATAATCTTCTTTGTGCCATGAATATCCTTTCTGAGGAGGGAATGAGTCAGGTTCTGTGGGCCATCTCCTCCTATGAGCCTTTGAAATCCACTGAAATGGGCATATGCTGATTTGCAAAAGCTCAAGTCAGAGTTGTCAAGTTCCCTCTGGTTGTAATTAATTCTTCTTTGGCATCCCTACTTAATCAATAGCAAAAAACTGGCCCTAACACTGCAAGTTCGTTATACATATTCTATTTTTACTTGGCTGTGGTTAGTAAACAGTCATTGCACAGGGTCACACTATGCTCCGGAGGCACTGCAATGGGTGGTAGAGAGGAAACCTTTCCTGTCCATAAATGAGAAGTTTCTACAAATGTGAAGTCCCTGGACCCACTCAGAACCCTTGTTGTATTCTGGTACTGACCTTTGCCTGTTATTCTCAAAACTGTTTTCCTCTTTCCATGTCTATTTCATTAATACTTATTCAGTGCTATTAAATGTACACAAGAATTTAATGTGCAAAAAAACTCCATTTGCCTATTTGTATTCGAAATTTCCTCTATTACTTAAAATGAGTAGTGACAGATTATCGCTGTGTTAGACAATGTACAACTTACACTAAATATTAACGTTCTTGTTAGGATACTTATTCAGAAACATGCTTATACTTCTTTATCTACTAATTAAAGCAAAAGGAAGATTAAAATAGAAAGTATCACACCTGAAATTCACTGACAACAGAGTAGTTTAAAATAACAGTAAATACAGAGCTTTTACAATAGATATGAATGATACTGCAAGTCAAATAGTTCTCTAAAACTTCCCCTGCAAATTTCCTCATAAAATAGATTTTCTTTTTTTTAAATCTAAACATTTTCTACAGTTTTTGTGAAATCATATAGCAAAATAAAACTTGAATAACAGAATCATTCCTATCGAGTAAAAAAAAAAGCATTGCTCTATAGTACCTTGTATTTTTTCTGTTACATTTTGCCTTATTGTAAAATTTTCTTCAACTGGCTGAAAGCACATTAACTGCTAGATAGGCATCACACTGATGTCTCAATGCTGTAGCTTACAGCCGTGAATTTGCTACGATCTGTTTAATCATCAGTGTATCGATTTTCCTCAGCTTTCCTTCATTTTAGCCCCATAGCAGGCTTCTGTAATTTCCTTTGGACAAAGTGTAACCAAACTGTGCTAAGTGATGTTGATTTGCAGGCAAAAGTAAAGGGGTAAATATAAATTAACAAGCTATAAACATTTTACAAGTGGAGAGTCAATAAAAACAGTGTCTACAGTTCTTTAAAAAAATGATTTGGAGCAGATTGTTAACAAAGGTGTCCAAAGAAACTGACATGAGTCTGAGAATAATTTTTGCGCTTTGTGATTAAGAATTGATCAGTCTAAAAGCCTCTGATGCAACTGAATCACCCATAAGCTGCTGGACTGAAAAGGCTCAGCAGGGGCTGGTATTTGTTTGTTAAACTCCCATGATTCCAAGTAGATAATTGGTCTGTGAAGTTCATGGCAGAATCTGAATTTGCTTTCTTGCTTCCCAGCTGGCTGAGCACTGGTTTATAGACTTCTGTGTACAAATTTAGCCAGCAGCAAACCTCACATCTTTAATGTAAAAGGTGTTTTGTTGTGTTTTTCAGGTGCTGAGTGGAAAGCCCACACTCCAGAAGCTCATTAAAAGGGCCAAGTTACAGTACAGGTTTATTTCTGTCACAGCATTTCAAAAAACAGTGACAAGGATTAATACGTTTCTTTGGTACTGGAAAAAGCCTGATACGATCCCTTGTGAATTTGATCATCTGTTTCGTTGCCTGTATAAGATTCAATCGCCTATTATATCCTGAAGTTACAGCTGTAAACCAGGGCTGATAAGAATTCAGAAAGCACTGCCAGAGCCTTCGGAGAACTAATTGTTTTATTAAGCAGCGTCTTGTTTCTTTGCAATTTATTTCATACGTCACTCAGAGAACCGACTCGTCTTTAAAATGATAAAGTATGATAAATCTGCTGTACATTATCTGTGACAGGCACTATATTGTATAAATATGTACAAGTAATGGAGTTTTAAAATCTCTCAAACTGTTACTTCTATTCTGTTGTTGCTTACGAATAGCTATTTTTGAACATTTATGGAATTCCTTCCAAGGCTTTTCATAATTCTGACAGTAAACTCAGATCTACAGATTGCCTAAAAAGTCATCTCAATCTGAAGACAGAGCCTGACAGTGTAATTGCGTGCTCTGGCCTGATCTGGGGAAAGCATTCCTAGGCAAGCGCTTTAGAGATTCACAAGGGTCCCCTCCGCCAGGAGGACAGGTAACTCCGTTTCTAGAAAGTGCTCTCTGAACGGTGCACTCTCCTGAATGATGGGCAGCAGAAAGGGACACCAGATCCCTTCCAACTGAAATTAATACTCATGTCAAAGCTTCTTGGGAACCCTGACCCAACACATCTCAAGATAACGGTAGCTTTATTATTGCCTCTGATACCTTTGATCAGACTCAGAGACATTATAAAGAATTACAATGTACTGTTTTAAATCACAAGCTAGAACAGATGGGCTTCACTGCATATTTATGAACTACCAGTATAATGGGATAATTTCTGGGAGTAGGAGGGAGAAAACTGAAGGTCCACTTTCATTTACTTAGGACTTACGTAGGGAACAAATAACACTGCCCTTTAAAGAAATCTCTTCCCGTTCAAGCCTGAAGTGGGACTCACTTTTTTCCTTGCTCATATATAGTAAAAGGCATTCATATGATTAGTTCCACTAGTTTTGTGGGAATATTCACATGTGCAAAGAAACCCAACATTTAATCATTGGTACGGTGGTGGAGTTTTGGTTATTTGTCTTTTTGCTGTGATTCACTATTGTGTGTGTGAAAATATGTTTCAATATACCATAATTCAAAGCCCACAACCTTAAACAGAGAAGGATTTGAGGAGTGAACATAATCAAAGACATATAAAAGAGAGAAACATTTTACTGCATACGTCAGGAATTAGACAATAAACCCACATTATTCCTAACAGTAGTCCTTACTCCTAATTCCTTAAGTGCCACACCAGCATTTTAACCCATAATTGATTGTATATTATTGTCTGTATAAGACATAGCTAAACAGACCCTTGTTTGCAGCTGGCAATTTATTGCCCTCCTACATTACAACAAAGAAACCCAAAATGGTAGCCAAAGAGAAAACTGCCAGTCAAAACACTCTTGCTCTCTTATTCACACTGTTGCTTTCTACCTCCACACTCCATTTTTCTCTAACAACAAATTTAACTTATGAATGAGAAAGGTTAAAGAAAAAATATTTAGTTGCCAAAAACATGGCAAAAATATTATAAAAAGATCTGTTACTGTTAAACACTGTATGTCCTTAGAAAAATGCTAGGAACCACAAGAGTTACACTTTTATCTAAGAGGTAGCATATGTGCCATATAATACATATGTTGCAATCACAGCAACTTATTTTGCATGAACAGCAGCAAACTCTGAAAAAAAAAATTGTCCAGTGCTCAAATGAAAGCTGTCATCATGCCTTCATTTTAAATATGCATTCAAAGGAAAAGCATTTTTGTATACTTTCCCTGACAGGCTTTTTTTTTTTGGACAACAGTACCTGTTAGCATAAAATGAAAAGAAGCACATTTATATTTTTTTCTATTATAAGATGTTTTTAACAGTCCCATAATGTCATTATTTTTATGTTAAATGATATATGTTGAGTTAAAATAATTATTCTTGCTCACATGCTCTGATTTCTCTCTTCCGGAGATCAGTTAAAAAGAGCATTCACATTTGCCTCATAACAGATACTAAACTGGTATTCCTCTCAGTATTTGTTATTCAGCCATTAACAATTTGTACAATCTCTTCATCTACAAGAAGGAAATGTAAAAAAATACTGGAAGATTCTGGAAATCATAAGCTGTGTAGCTAAATATTGAGTATTGGGTATTCAACACTCCCTATTCTGCATGACTGTGAAGTGTCCATTTGCACCATAATAAAGCTATTTTAACCCTGTCCTCATATAATGTGACCCCTGCCTTCACTGGGGTTCTGTTGTAGTAGCATTGTACATTCATGTAACAAAGCCAACATCTCTGTCCTAGACTGCTGCCTCTCTTGATAATGGACCAATATTTCTCCCCCAGGTCAGTGTTCAAAAACAGGGATTGTCTTACACAATATGGAAAACAAGAGTTCACAAAGCAACAAACTGTCCAGAGGGCATGGTAGTAGAAAGACTTCCACAGACCCTGAAGTCTAGATCACTGTTTTCATACACAACAACAGGAATTAATCTCAGAAATTTAATACCATTAAATTTAATACATTAAAACCAGACAGATTTGTCTCCATATTCCTCCTATTAGAAGAGTGCATCCAGAGCTTTTATGCTGCCAGCAATGATGGCAGATAGCCCAGATACCAGTCTTTGCAGGTTGCATTTGCTTCAGACCTGTGACAAGAATGATTGATATCAGCTTTTCAGGGAGGTCTTCATCTTCAAAAAGCATAATGGCCGTTATCATAGAGTTTTAAGATTTGATTTCTTAAACAGCATATTGATTTGAGTTTGCGTACTATAAGAATTGAGTGCAAATGAAATTAGCAAAGACAAACTGTACCTCAAAGCATTAATTTTATGCAACATTCTTTCAAAATAACCCCAAATTATCCTGAACTACAGAACAAGTGCATTTTTCTAACAAGACGTGTTGGTACAGTTTTAGATATATCACTGTTCACTCTTAGTCTTATCACTCTGAATCTAATGGTCTAGATCCTCAAAAGGCATGGCGGCACTTAATGTCAAAAAAGACCTTGCCCTAAATTCTTGTGATCTCAAATTAGCAGTGTCTTATGACTCAATTAAAAATTCATTAAAACTTTTTTGTTTTGATTCAAAAGTTAATTTTACCACCAAGTGCTCTTACATAGTTGCAAAGAAAATGGAACCCTCTACTATCAAGCTTTGGAGACCAAAAAATGGCACTGTCTACAGGCACATTATCAAATTTGAAGAAAATGTATACAAAACCAGAAATCCTATAACTTTGTTCTTAGGACTGCATTACTAATTATGCTCTATTGATTTAAAGTCTTTCCTGGCATTTAAATGTTGGGTATTTTTTTATTTGTTCTGAGTTGCTACACAGAGTAAATACCCCTAAAGCTTCTGAATTGCTACACAGTGTAAATGCTCCTAAAACTCTAGGCTATCTTCTTGTTGAAGCCAATTCTTTTTTTTATTATTTTATTTTATTTTATTAAAAGGACTGGGAGACCGCAACAAAACAACATGAACACCCTCTCCAAAGATCCACACCACTTTGTTCTCAAAACTGGGGAGAGGATAAACAAGACTTCCAAAGAAGCAAATCCTTTATGTGAAAAATGTGAAAACATAATGCATGGGTCACTACAACACAATTTCAAGGAAAGGTAAGTGTATGATACTTCACAAAGAAAGACCTTTCAATGCCCTGCAGGTCAAAACTAAAAAAATATTTTAAAAAATAATTTTTCAAAAGAACTTTCCAAATCCTTTCCCTCTCCAAAAATAATAAATTGATGCTCTAATTAAGAGATTTTGCAGTTAAATACACTTGTACTTCTGAGAAAGCTACCAGATCCTGTAACTTCATCTCATATACTTTTTCTCCGGTTTGCCTTCACAGTCACCAGAGTCCCAATGACACATAACAGCACACAGCCAGGATAGTGATGAGGGAAAGTACTCCGTGACACGAAGCCCTACTCCTTGATCCTTTAAAGCTCTTGGGAGTGCAAGTGTTACTTCTGGCAAGCAAATGAAGAGTCCTCCACTGACAGGCTACACAGCTGCTCTTTAGCCACATCTTTGTGTGTGAAATACAATCTCCAGAGCTTTCACAGAGCCTAGCTGCTGAGCCTACCTATTCAAACCGGGCAGTGGAGTGAGACTGAGCTTTTATTCAGTGCTTAAATATGAAAATGACTGTAATATGTGTGATGGACAAGGACTTGGAGAACAGTAACTCCAATAGATCTGAGTATTTGCACACATACACGTTCTATTCAAAGCATCTGTAGGCTATAGAATGTTATCAGAAGACTAATATATCCCAATCAGACAGGATTTATTTATAGAGAACGCTCTTTTCGCAGTGTTAGATGCCTCATTAACTTGATTCAGCTTGCACACAGCAAAAATATTCCCTCCCTCTTCAGATTTTTGATAGGGAATTATAATTTCTTGTTTTATTTGTTAAAATCCTTTCTCTATGAGAACGTTTCAGAAATGCTTCATTGTACATGACTTTTTAAAATGCCAGAGTATTCATTTTGACCAAAAGGCTCTCCTTTTGCTGATTTCCTCTTAAGAGAGATACCAGAGAGGATTGTCCTATTTCTTCTTTTCATTAGCCTCTTCCAGAAACCATTAATAGACAACATTTAATCCTCCTACACAAAAGTTCATGATAGCAAAGTTGAAATAGTGGGTTATACATCGTGCTATGAACTGATTATAACTTTGGTATGTCACTGCTAGTGTCACTATAAAACAGAGGGAAATTATACTGTAAGAATTGTATCTAAATGCAAGTATAAATTCATTCTTGGAAGATTTAGGGAATCTATGGGTCTAGAAAATGTGAAGATTTTGAACTCAGCATTTCAAGTTAGTGTGTGGAGATTTAAAGGAGTTATCATCAGAACCTGGTCAGGAGAAAACGGCAAAAAGTATAACTCTATTTTCAGTAGTTTACCATTTTTCTCTTGATTCCATAAAGCAGCAAACTCCTGGATCCCTTCATCACTGCTTTTAGCTCCACAGCCTGCTCTCATTACTGATTACAATTAAAGACAGAGCAAAAGGAAAACATACAGAAATATATAGGAACCTACAAATGCATTGAATTCACTGAATTCCAGTCTTATGCTTACCCAGCAGAGAGGGTCTCTCTCATGACTGGAATGCAACCAGGATTAGGAGCTGGGGATGCTATTTTTAAGAAATTAATAGGCAATGCATTCTTTAGTAGTTACAGTTCATTTATGCCTTGATTTTAAACTACTGATATCAATTTGCTTCAATGGGTTACTAATCACACTCTTCTATCTTAAAATATTTCAAATCAATGCAACTTCCTTTTTTAACATCTCTTACAAGAAAAACAATGTTTATGCATGTTCTAACCATTCCTACTACAAGCCTCGTTCTCTTTTCTTAACCATTCTATTTTTTTAAAATATTTGAATGTAGAGAACTGTACTTTAGGAATGGCTTTTTGAATTTCTTTTTGAGCATCGTATGGGAAGGTGACATTAAAATATTTCTCTCCATCAAAGGTAAGTTAGTTGAAATATTGCTTAAAAGAAGATACCATTCTCTAAGCATCTGTGCAAAACAACCTTCATTTTAAAAGCACTGTAAATATGAGGTCAGTTTTAGTCTCAAAAGTAATCTGAAGGCAAATTGCCTAAAACAAATAAGGGTGTTGCTGAATGTTGTGATTTTGTTGCAAACTGTCATGATAATTTGGTGCTTTATTAAAAACGAGAAAGTTGTGAATCTTAAATCTTATTTATTTTTTTAAAGTTCACTTCCATGTACTATAAAAGTAGTTGGGCAAAAATCTTGAAAATATGATCTGAATCAACGTGAGCCAAAATAACTGTAAGTATCTCTACCTCTATTCCTATGTCTGTCTCTGTCTCTATCTCTTTCTTTCGCTCTAGTTGTGTATCCAGTTTTCTTTCTCACTCTCTTCAGCTGTGTCACATTTTTCAGGACAATCTCATGATTTATACACTCACTATGTAGCTCTTGAACATTCAAATTATGTGCATAATATTTTGGAATCCAAAGGACTTTGAAACAGAAAGAAATTATTACAGAGTAATCAGTTATCCAATGTATTCTGATCTGTGGTAAACGTATCTAAGAAATCCCATAGCACACATGACAATGACGGTGAGCTACTTTGAATTAGCTTCACAGTAGGCATAAAGACTCCAACACTTAACCTGGAGCAGCTGATGCATGGCAAATCAATAATTATGCTAAATTTTTTGCAAAATTATTTCTGCTCAAGCTTTTCGAGTTAAAGAAAGTTATGTGTACATTGTAAGTACTGTTTAGCATCATTTCGGTGAGAAAGGAAACTGATTTGCTGAATGCCCTTCAGTAACAATTTTTTGCCACATAATCTAGGAGTGACAAGGATTTCTTACTCTGTGAATGCCCTGGTATGATACAGAATGACCAGGCCACAGATCAACCTCTCTCTAAGCAATATGGAAGTGTCAGAGATGTCTTTTTTAAACAGAAAAAAATGTGGTTTACTTCTGTCTCTATGAATGCTTCTTTCATATTTTGTCAATGCAGCGACACTACATTTCTGTCTGTGTTTCTTCCTTGGTGCATTAATGCTGATGAGCCTGTGCAATTTCCTCAGTGATGAACAAACCTGCCATTAAAAACACTGTTTAACCTAAAACATATAACAAGGATAAAAACAGCAGCAGTTCATAAATGAGCCTGAGTTTCCATGGAGGTACTATAGATCTTGCTTGTGTCTTAATTAGCCTCTCTGCTCTTTAAAAGTGCATTCTGGCTAATCTGATGGTCTACTGACTGTACAGACTCATTTTATAAGCATGGATTCTGCTTTCTTCCTGCATATGGTAACTGAGATTAACAGGATGATCAAAAAACAGAACCTGTAGTCTGCGGATGAAACTGCATGTAGCACTCATCCAAATGAAACTTACTGAAATACAAGGTCCTGGAAAGTGGGAGTAATAATAATAACAATAATAAAATAATTTAGATATTTTAGAAAAAAATCCTATTTTTTTCCTCTCCAAATTAATAGGTTAAGGGGCACTAATGGTATTTTTTCCTTCTAATAGCTCCCCAACTAATGTAATCTTAATTGAAATCTTACCTGTAAGGAATACAAGATGGTTGTAATCAGCTATTTAAATTAATAAAGGAGATTATATACACTAATCATTAAATATTTCTACTAAAATACTTCTATGGTAAGTTAGTAATAAAATCTGGATCATTACCACACAAGGGCCAGCTAAAAAGGACACATTCTCCAGAAAGCTTGTGAGTTTCATCAGCTCGAGTGAAATTTTCCTTTTACCCCCTATTTTTATCTCCTCAACAAATTATTCCAGTCTACGGTTACATGAGTCTCCCAGTCATATTTTCCAGCTGCTTCATGTACCTGTATATACCTTCATCCCTGGCTCACAAGAACTATATTCAGCATGGCCCAGCCTTTCCAAAGGATCACCAGCAAGTCTGATAATTTAAAAGAGAGTACTTGAGATTGTTCTGATACCTGATCAGCTTCTATATAAGGGAAGGTTCCACTAGGCTTATAATAAAGGAATTCTATATGCATGCTTTTTTAAATACTGGTCAGCCTCCTCCCAACAAAGAACTCCAGTTATCCTCAGTTTGTAAACAATCTTTCTCACTTCTCTTTTGAATTTTATTCACTTCCTCATTATCCTGTCTCAGTTTCAGGTTCTAATGTTTTTTCTTGTCATGAGTGAGTAAACTTCATAATAGTTTTATTAACAGCTCAGAATGCCCCAGGTCCAGATAGATTCTTCCCTAGTGATTTCTCTTCAGAATAGAGTCAGACAATTTTTATCAAAAAATCACAGAATCATAGAATCATAGAATAGATTGGGTTGGAAAAGACCTCCAAGATCATCAAGTCCAACCCCTGATCCAACTCCAATTACTATATCATGGCACTAAGGGCCACGTCCAATCTATTTTCAAAAACCTCCAGGGATGGTGAATCCACCACCTCTCTGGGTAGGCCGTTCCAGTGCCTGATTACCCTCTCTGTAAAGAATTTCTTCCTAACATCTAACCTAAACCTCCCCTGGCAGAGCTTGAGCCCATGCCCCCTTGTCCTATTGTTGGTTGCCTGGGAGAAGAGACCAACCCCCACCTGGCTATAACCTCCCTTCAGGTAGTTGAAGAGAGTGATGAGGTCACCTCTAAGCCTTCTCTTATCCAGAAGCCTTCTCTTCTCCAGAGAAGTATCCCCTTGTCTTCTCTGGAACAATGACATAGCATGCTGTAGCGAACCACGGTAAGTCAGGTTTAGTTTCTTCCATGATATAGAATATTACAAAAATACCCAGAAAATGTTATAAGGTGTTCTGTGTGTGGCAAATTGGTGCTGTTGCTGGGGGAACTAACCTTCATCTGTGGTATTTCACTTTTCCTCTGAATGCTAATCCAGGATCCTTTTGTGTATTCTTGTTCCACATTTTCCAGGGAGTTGCTCTGTTAGCAGTGCTCCCATTGCCAGAATTTCAGGCCTTAGATTCATATGAGGATGTAATCTCTTTGATCCAACATGAATTGTCATTATGATAAATTTATTTCTCAGCAAATAACAAAATAATACTTGACATAAGTCAGATAGCATCTGATAGGTAACTACTGGAGGCCAGCTGCCTCTGTTTTAATCACCATTAGATTCAATGGCAACAATAATTGTGTTAACTAGAGTTATTTTAAAGACAAGTTCAGATAACACAGAATAAAAATATGTTTCCTTGTTAGATGTGTTAGGCTACTGTGAAATTATTCCTCCTGCCTCTACAGTGCAATCTAAAGCAGTAAATAAGTGCCAAGAGTCTTGGACAACATGCAACAGAGGCACTCATACTTCAGCAACAATGTGGGAGTTCAGATAGGCAGACAGATAGATGGACCTCAAAGAATCTTGTGTTAACGTGGTGGTATTCATGAACTAAAAGAGCAGCCCCCACACAGACTGAAGTGAGTCAGGCTGATTATGAAATGCAAGGGATGTAGCCTCCCACATCTGAATCTAAGTTCCCATTTGTTCTGCTAATATATATATATATATATTCATTTACTCAATCTAGTTTAAAGATTGTTAAGCACTTCTGTGGTCAGGGCGAGCCATAGCAAAGCATGCTCAAGCCTTTAGACAATACTGCTTACTAGATTAGGTAAGAAAAGATTTTTTGAGCCATCATAGTGGGAATTAATTTTAAAAGAAAGACATGAATCAATGTGTCTAAGCAGCAAAAGCAGACTAGAGAGAAAGAAAGACTCTATGATGAAATCTGCAAAGGATTGTTTGCTTAGAAAACATGGGAGGAAGAATGTTTTGAGGGAAATTGGGTATAGAAAGGCAAAGAGTTACTCAGATCTGGAGGGAACATAAAAGAAGAACGTGGGGTCCTCTGGTTCATGAATGAGTGGATATATTAATGGCTTCCATATATGTTTTGTCAGTTGCCATTAGCAGTTTTCAGTATCCATTCTTCAAACTGGAAAAAAATTATATATTTCAAGCCGTATTACATCCAAGCTGAACAGGAAGATTAAATCACACTGCACTTCAAGGAATTCTGTTTGAGAGCAAAAGTACTTAACTTTCTTCAACTCACGTTGCTGAGAAAGTGAAATAACATCATAAACATAATGCCAGAATACATTAAGTACTAGTAAGGCAAAAACAAAATCATTTTTTGCTTACCTTCCATTCTCTACGTCCAGTCCAATGACTTTTGAGTTAGATCTTTTAGCACTGGGGTCAGGGCATCACATTCAACACCACAACTTCCACTGCCACATTCATTCCTCCCTCATAGTGACTCTCACTATTTCATTTGTAGCTAGTCTTACCTATATGCATGCAGGGACTGTTATTTGGGCAAAATATGCTATTAAAGGCAGTGCAGGATTAAAGGATGTATAGTATTAAAAGCAGTGCAGTATTCAAGGCTGTGCAGTATTACAGCCTGCAAGGGCTGAAAAAGTAACTGGCAAAATGAGATGTACTTTGAGAGATCTGTACTTCTGTACAGTCCTTAGTCAAATCTTATTTCAGATTCTGTTCTTTCTCATTTCCATTTAATTATGATTTTGGATTGTATCTCTCTAAATCTGTACTTCATTATTACCACAGCATATCTGGGCTTTTTTGAATGGCACTAATTGGCATCCTTACTGGCAGTCTCAACAAAGAGGCCAAAGACTGAATGTGCATGGAGAATGAATTGTCACCTTCTTCAAAATAGTCCTTCTCAAACAGGGCAGAGACATGGTGGAGAAGCAGGGGTTTTGATCCCCGGCAGTGCCGAACCTGCTCCCTGGAGGCAGGCTGGGGAGGTTACTGTGCAGACCTCATCTTGCTAGCAGCCCACCAGCAATCCATCAGCCCAACTCCACTCCAAGTGCCCTCACATGCAGCAGTTTGCAGGATCTGAGTATAGAAGAGCAGTGGACTTCACCATTAGAAGGTTGTTAATCTTGTCATTTTTAAATGTAGTGAAACTCAAATATGCAATTAAAATATAAATGTCCAAATACCTGCTACTTTCAGCTTCTGTTGCAGTATAAATTGGATGAAGTCCCATTCATATTGAAATGTAAATGTGAAACATAAATCTAAAAGGTAAAAAAAAAAAAAAATGGCCAGCTTCGAAAAAGATGGTTTTTATCTGTGTAGAAGATAATGATACAATATTCAAGTTTTCCACTCTAAAGGTAATATTTTTTGTCTAAGTCAACATACTTTACCATTTTTAAACTTTTCTCATCATATTTTTGACAGCAGGTTTTCCAATTTTGACAGCTTTTAAAAAGTAATTTTAACAGACGAGTGATTTCTCCTCTCAGCAAAGTCAGATTATGTGAAATGTCAATGTAAAAACTATATACTGTGACACATAATCATTTTTCATTGAATTTACTTATTAATTTTACTTGCTACTGCTAATAAAATGTAAGTGCTTAGCTAATTGTATTGCTTATTTAAAAATTTTAAAGGAACGTATTTTAAAATTGCATTTTTTTCTGACTACAAAATTTCTCAGAGGCAGCTATAATTTGTCACCCTTCCAATTTATTCAAAGAAGAAGACTTACTATTACAATTGATATTCCCAGCTGAGCGGCCAAAGAATGAATCAGCAGGGAGAGGTTAAACCAAACTTTCTTCTGTAAGGGTGGGCTCTTTGATGTAAAGGTTGGAGCACATCTGCAGAATTTTACAGGAAAGTCTTTTTAGACGTGGTGCACGTACTCCATAGAAAGGTGCAGATTTTTGTTACTTATGCTGTCAGTTGAGCACCTTCAGTAAGACTGAACTCAGCAAAGAGGGGAAAAAAATCAGAAAGGGAATGTGTAGCTCAAAGATTTCACTTCTAAATCAAACTCAGCTCAAGTGTGGCATATATGAGTTGGACCAACTGCTGCCTCTAAAGGAATAAAGTAGTTCTAAATCTAAGTTTTCTGTTTGTGTGCAGTGACTTTTCTTTGTAATTCTCTACACCAGAAATCCAAAAGGATTATTTCTTTCTACCCTATAAGTCTAAATGAAAAAAAAAAAAAAAAGAAAAAAAAAAAAGCCAAACACCTCACACTCTCAAGATTAGTACTACAGGTAGAACATGTCTCCAAAGCCTTTGGGATGTAAGCCCAAAGTCATGGATTCACTGTGGTTTCACACACCTGCAACAAAGGCTGGAATTCTACTTCAGCATGAAGCTCACTCTTTATGTCTCACTTCATCAAGGAAAATACTTTAGTACCTGATAGAAAGTATCTAGATATGAAAAATTCATAACAAATAAAGATTTTCCCTTTTTATTAGCCCTTAAACCATCAAATAATCCTACAAAGTAAGGACTAGGTCTCATAGGAGGAAAGAGGCTCAGTGTCAGTCCCTGTATTTAAAGTATTTCTATATCAGCTCGACTTAAGTGTCATTGCAATGTTTTGTATTCCATCTTGATCCATTCACGTCATACGTCACTGGGCCAAAAGTACGCTTGCATTTGGAACCACTGACAAACCTACCTACAAACCAGTTGCACGCTGCTCCTTCACAGCATTAACATAGAACAGTTCCAAATTGAGCAATGTTCAATTATCCCTGAAAGTACAGATGACTTAGTTCTTCTTCAACTTAATTGTTTTCCAGTAAAAGTGAAATGTGCTGTATGTAAATTAAATAATACCAAGTGTCAGCACTTAAAAGAAATGCTCATTTAACTTCAGTACAGTTTTTTTTGTTGCAATTTTTTTTCATTCATTTTATAAGAAATTATGTTTGTCTTCATTTGTTCCAAACAATACAATTGTGAGACACAGTGCCTGCTGGCAAAGTTGGAATTGCTGTCAGCAGGA
>NW_010301985.1:39459-54397 GCF_000700745.2 Antrostomus carolinensis
ATTCCTGCTTGAGACAGTACACAATAACATAGTTGTTTTTCAAAATAAGTGGATAGGATTCTAAATGCTGTGGTGACTTATCTTGTAACCATCAGTTGGGGGCGGGGGGGGGAAGGATTTATAAAATAGAGTCTTTTACTAGCTCCAGTTTAAGAAATTTTAACTGGGAGTACATAGTGCAGTAATTAGTAGCATCTCACATTCAATGTCATTGGACACTAGTCTGATAGATCAAACGCTTGTGTATGTGGCCTACTTACTTAGTTGCTCACTCATAATTTTCAATAACAGCGCTGTTCTCATACAGGGAGGGGTGGTCCAGAGCCACTAGACTACTCTGCAGGATGGTGATGTTCAAGTACAACACTGTGTTTATGTACTCCCCAAAGTGTATCAAAGCTCAGATCCACAGAAATAAAAGAAAAGTCAAACAAAACAAGCATTAGACTGCGTAAAATAAGGTATGGACAAGGCAAACAGGTGAGGCATTGTTTAGGTGGCTAAGGTAGATCAATATCTGTGCTTGCAAGCCAGGAATTCTGCCTGCTTTCCTCTGGCACTATGCAGATCATCTTACGGCCTGCAGACAGACTGTCGCCTAAACCCAACTGACAGACAACCTATTTCACCCTTGCAAAAATCATACCCATCTTCATTCTTGCAGCTCACAAGGGAAAAATAAAAGCCCCTGTGCCCGTGCAAAGTCACACTGAAGTGTAGGCGTAAAACAAAATTGCATTTAGCATTTTTTTATTTTATTAAGCTAATTACATGATGAAAGTAGTTAGGTTTTCTATTTCTTCAATTACCAACAAGTCTGTGCACTTTGCCTAGGCTGGTTTATCAAAGCATACTGCAGTAGTCTTTCAGGGTTTGAAAAAGATTCATATGACAGGTTGATACTGTTCCATCCTTTTTCTTCAAATGATCTGTTTTATTATCTGAGATGTTTTGTGATTTGAGACAAGAAAGCAGCAAGAAGCCCTGTCTACACATCCTGATAGCACAGATCAGTTGAAACCCTTTCCCCTTCAAAAATATGTTTTCATTTCAAGCAGGTTAAATTAATATATGGGCCATTTAAAGAACCACCAGTCAGGTAACCTGGACCACAGCTAGCAGAAGCAGAACCAGGATTTTGTGGGAAACTGTTAAGTACTTCATTTCCAGCACCAGAACTTCCTGTGGAAAAACCTGCCTACAGGAGGGAGTAAGTTGTAAATGATGCCAGCTTCTACATGGGAGAGACAATTCCTGCAGCCTGCAGCTTTTAGGTCTTAGACACACAGCATCACAATTGGAGGTTAGGGAAGTAAGTGAGGACAAGAAGACCTTTTTAGACCCTTAGAGAAAGAATCATTCTTGCTTTTATTAAAAATGTTAGTACAGACACTACACTCTCTTCGCTTTTTAAACTGAAAATCTCACACTTTTTTCCTAATATTTGAATTGATTAGCTATTAAAATAGAGTTCCAATTTCAAAATAATGTCTGTTTCCCTATTTTAAGGAGGTAAAATGTTCAGCTTTAATCTCCAGAGTGTAAAAGGTCACCTTTGTAGACTGATGCATATCATATCTCCGAGTAATGAGAACAAGTGCGCTTTTCCACAGTGCAACCACCTTAGTTACTCTTGTATTGCAACCATTTTCCTGCCTTACCCATTTTTTATGGTAGAGGAAATGTAATTTACTTGTCAGATTGAAATGTTTGATATAAATCTTTAGCCTTTCTTTCAAGCAAGTATTTCTGAAACATTATATTATAAACAACTGGCATGTTTAATTAAACAACTGCTTTATTTTCAGCAGAAGAAGAAGGTATGATTATATTAATTGAATAGTAGGACCTGTGACCAAATTTAAAGAAAACATTTGCTGCTCAACAAGGAGATATGATTATCCTAATTTCAAAGCAAGACATGTGCCTAGTATTGAAACAAAATATTTAAGTCTCTGTCTTTACAATTATTAAAAAATATTTTCATTGTAAAAAAAGTGAATAAATGCAACTTACGAAGTATATCTTCCCATTATAATTCTTGCTTCAAATCACAAGCATGCTAACAAATTAAAATCAGTTAAATAAAAGCCCTAGAGCAATTTCATTCTATGATGAAGTTTTAACATGTTTACTGGGACTTTTGAATTAAAATACTATGTTTCTACAAATGCATGATAACAAATCTCTATATTTTATAAGCTTATTTTTGTAGATAGACAGAGAACCAATGCTTAAGTTCACATGGCTTTCACACATAAGAAGTCCATTAATATAAGTGATTTCACCAGTGTGAGTAAAGGAGCAAAATTTCACCTAAATTGAACAAGAAATATTCTTTTTAAAGTATCAATAATATCAGTATTGTTGCTGGATTTTATTCTGATGTTTTGAAAACAGTTCCTGTCATTTCCTGCATGTATATCATGAATAAATTTAAATGACTGTGATTTCCTATTAAGAGAAAAAAGTTCCATGTTAATAGGAAAAGGCATGAGACACACACAAAAAAATCTGAAATCTTCTTTTGCTTGTTTGAAATAAAGAAAGGCATAAATTAAATGCTTATGACCAAATGAAATTATCAATGAAAAAGTAGAAGCTCTTAAAGGAAACATACATTGAGTTATGATCCTAATTACCCATGTTTAGATATGTTTATTTAGGTAAACAGATGAAATAGTTTTTTATCCAGATGTGACAATTTCCATGCTGTCATCTACCTTGCAGAGATCATAGAATTTTTGCTTTTATCACATTCCCCCGAGTACTTTCATGTTTTCGTTAAAAAGCAGTAGTTGAGAAAACATGTCAGATGCTAAGCACAAAATCCACAATGCAGCAACATGGAAAAAACGTAACAACTGTTTTGGAAGAAATGTCTTTAAGTCAACCTACACACTATCTTAAATGACTTGCCAATGAATGTTAATTAGCTTTAAAGTTGTACCATGACATGACTTCAAGTGCTAAAGAAAACTCTGATTTAGCTGGTGTATGACCAAAGAACATAAATTAACAGATAAAATTTTGATAAATAACTATAGGTAAAGTTATATTGGTATTTGGGAAGATGACTCCAATACTAGCTACGGATTAAGCCAAAGGCTAAGTAATGTCCACAGGCAAGTTATGATCATTAAAGATATGAATTTTTTTTTCTTAACAACTGACTTAAAATGAAGTTTATATTGAAATGCAAAAATATTACTTTCTGGGACTAGATTGTTTCACTTATTAAAAACTTCCTATTTTATTACTGCTGTAGGTAATGAGACTCCTCAGGGATTTAAGTTGAGTGTATTCTATGAGTTCATTGTATCACTATCCAACATATTTAACAGTTTGTAGGATGCTCATTAAGAATATTTCCAGTCACAATTAAGTTGAACATGAACATTGTTTAAGTAACCTAAAAACATCATTAAGTGTCAAAAGTATTATGTAACTATTTTGTATAGCAATATTCCCTTGTCAAATGTGGACAGTAGACTAGTTCCCTCTAATTTATTTACCTTTATACAAGCAAGTACAATTTAAAAGGACAAATCTTCTCATCCTCTCACACAGAAATTGCTTAGATGTCAGTGGAATTATTCATGAAGAAAGTTAATGAAGTTTAGTGTAAGATTTTGAATTGTTAATTTACTCTGGGGGGGAAGGTGTGTATGGGTTAACAAAGATGAATTTTTCATTTCCCTGATAATAGGACATTTCCTTAGAGTCTTCCATGACATATCTCATCAAGATTCATCATTCTGCAAAGGATATAAAGAAATCAAAAGCAAGCAAGCATTCACATTTGCTAATATATCCTGTGAAGCCTGTTGAAGAGAAATGAGAGCAGTCTTCATCGTTGTGTTTCTGTACAAGGCTGAGCAGGCAGTCAGCACTAATTAGATAAATGAAAACAACTGGTTCGCAGGAGATGAAAGAGACAACAAAACTAACAGTTAGACTCTTCATGGTAACTTTCTAATATTTCTCTGCAATATATCTTTCTAGTTAGAAAGTCCTTCCACTCAATCTGTAAAATGCTTTGCTGATTCAAGCTACACATTTAACTAATGACTCCACTTCCATTGCTATCATTTCAGCCCTCTACTTCATCCCTCCTCTTTGTTTCAGCCCTCCCTTCCCTCTCTCTGTGTGTATCCTCAGCTGAATTTTGCAGTTGTTCTTGAATCAAGCTCTACCTCCTTCTCTTTTGAGAAAGGAAATAGCTTCTATTAGCACCTGTTATCCCCAGCCTATATGTGGTGTTGACAAGAAAAGAAACACCAGACACTGGCTTTTGTGCCTATCACCCCAAAAGCCTCCTCTGCACTTCTGTTTAAACTTTGATACTGAAAATCACTTATGTTCATGGGGCAATATGTATTTGCTTCGGTCATTCCTGCAATTCAACAAATTATGGCTGCTCTTTCTACCTTTAAAGTTTAAGAGCAGTTTAATCTGCTTTTTTGCTGCAAACTGTGTCCCTGTTTATTCCTGATGGTCAAAGTGACTAATCCTGAGGAATCCCTGTACTCAAGTGAGCTCTAAGTTGCACCCACTCCCTTTAACACACCATAATTTGGAAAGGTAATAAGAATGGCTGTTACTGAACTGATCTTCCAAACTACACACATGTTCACAACAGGAGTTTTCCCAGACTTTTAGGACATCATCAGAAAATGTTAGTCTTTTTCTAACTTACTTTCGCAGTTTGAATTGTAAGAGTTCCAGGAAAGTCACCGTATCTTCTCGTCATTTTATAGCGCTGAAGCCAACATCCATGTTCCTCAGTAGTATTCCAGGTGTCTTGCAAGCAGCAGCAGTTCAACACAAAGTGGCTCACTTTCCATTTATCTGTTGCACCTGGAAGGACTACCCTCATCCTAAACCAAAAAAACCACTTTGGGTCTTCATTCTTGTCCTTCTTTTCTCCCTGCAAATCAATACAGCTGCTTAATCCTAGTAATCCTCTTGCCTTGCCTTTTACTCTCCACCACTACAGTTAGAAATATGTTAATATCTCCATTGTCTTTCATTGCACTGATTGCTACCTACTTCATCTGAATTTCTATTCCATCTTTTGCACCATCTCTTGGGAAAGTTTCTTTCCTTTGCATTCCTTCAGTCTGACTTTCCATGTAAAATTAAAGCTTCTTTGAGGCTTTTCCTAGCAACATCCCACCTGTAACTATTATCCCATACCATGCTCCTTCTGTCATGCTCCTTGCTGGATCAGTTAAGCCATACTGCTCATTCTGCCTATGACTTTGTATCTGTCCCATGGTTCCAGTCTCCTTTCTGGATTCATTTTTCAAAGAATACCTTGACAGCTTCACAAGCATTTACTCTCCTTGCTTATCCCTTGCAAATATGTTTGAAAAAGACCCCACTATTAGGCTTTTAGCTACTTTCTTGCTACTTTTGTGACATTTCTCTTGCCCTTCTAGTTAAACTGAAGCAACCCTGGAACAATAAACCAAAATATGTCACTCTGAAATAGAAGCCAAATGTTAGTTTACATCTGAGCAAATGTGCTTTCCAATAAACATTATAAGTTCTATGTCTGTTGTAACCTGTACTTTAAAATTCCATAACTTTTGTTCTATTAAAATACATGTAGATAATGTAGATACTTAACATACATGGACACCACTTTTAGTAGTCTGCAACACTCGCAAATATAAAGAATCCATTATTCAAGGCTTTGTGCTGATTCATCCCATGTACTGAAGAGTAAGGTAAATGAGCTTATAAATGTAGAATATCTTCTTAACTCTCCTAAATGCAGGACAACTGTAGAATCAGATCTGTGGAGTGACATTACAACTTTAGCTTGTATCTTTGACTTTGTGGCCAGTTTTCAGTTTGGGTTATAATGTTTTATGCTACCCCTTAGAAGTCTTGGTTTCTAAAAGAAAATCTGAGCATTCTGAAATTACACAATTTAACATAGGAAAGTTTCATTAATTTAAGATTCCATTCGTATTAGTAGAACATGCTTTCCTAAAGGTTAGGATTGGTTTTGACCTCTAATTGCAAAGAGGGTAAGTTGTTCTCTACTGGAAGGGTTTCTTGTTAAGGGTCAGTATTTTCCTTTATTTTGCACAGACTTCTAGTGCCAAAAAAAGGGCTTATTTTAGAAAATCAGGATTTTCCAATAATTTATTATTCCTACCTTAGCCATTTTCTGTGTCCCACATCTGCAGCTAAGCAAATGGAAAACTAACTGAAAACATTCTGCACTGATTTCAGCAGATAATGATGTGTATAGCAATCCTGTGGCCATTAAACAATCCTACAGGCCATAATAAAATCTAGGCAATGGTAGATGCTGAACACTGAAAAACAATAAACAGTGCAAGACTAGAAAAAAATATATACTGTTTTCCATCTTTTTGAAACAGAGTGCTAACATTAGGCTTAGTGGTATTTAAATAAAATAAAATAAAATAAAAATGCACAGTAACTAATAGCTAAAGAAAGGAAAGCATCAGTGGGGCATATGAAGGAATTCTGCCCTTCTTAGTAAACATAAAGAACAACATTTAAATATAGTCTCTGAAGTAACCATAATACAATTTGTTCAATGCCAGAGACATGAATGAGGGTACACTGGAAACCTCCACAGCTTCCTGTTTCCTATGGAGCCCAAACCTTTCTTACTACAATGGAAGATACTTTGGTTGTTGGTTGGAAAGCTGTTGGCATTACTTAGGGATATTCAGATAGTTTGGTCTGAAGAATATCCAGAAAAAATATAATGTAAATATTAGTTAAAATTTTAATATGAATATCAGTTTCACTGCATTTATAACCAGTCATACTTTGACTTTTTTTTTCTCATCTAAATATGTCTTTCCATTGAAGCCAAAATGTTTCATAAAAATGTGTCAATTTTAATGACGTTTTCAATGGGAGTGTTCTAAATATCCTGGTTTGTCTATTTAGTCATTTCCTAATGAGAGAATGAAACAAAGAAAGGGCTGGAAAGAGAAATACACACACACCAAAAAAAAAAAAAAATCTGTCTTTTTTTGGCCCCAAAACAGATATATGCAATTTTATGACACAAAAATATTTCAAAGAGTTTTGTTTTATTTCCAGTGTGGAATAAAAAGACACCTCAAACCATAAAAACTTTCACAGACTGGGAAATAACATGATGCCCTTAGGTTAGCTCTAGGTATGACATTTTGTGTTGGCTGCCTGGAAACAACACAGTAGGTCTGTAATAAGGAATACTTAGGAAAATATTTTTCAGCTTGAACTTATCAGTAGTCACAAAGGCAAATTCCAATTGACTGTAATTTTTATATCTACAATTTTTTACATATGTTGTGTTGTCCTGTATAAATCAGATCTTTAGAGAAAAGCAGTACTTACAAACTTAACAAACCAGTACCATATACATAGATGATTCTGAGGATTATGCTTAATTACATTTCAAATAATACATCAGTTACATTCACTGTATGCACATGAGTTATCAGTTATGATGCATGCAAACATATTTGAATTTCACATTTATAATGGCTTTTACCAATGTTTCTGATTTAAGGAGTAAAAATACCAATTTTATATTTTCTGTTGCTGTGTAAGAAGATGGAACTGAAAGGATCCATAAGGTGACCCCTATAATCTCAACCACTAAATAGGTGCAAGGGTGATACGAATTTGCCTTGGTCAGCCTAACTTCCCTGAAATTCAGGAAGTTGTCTCTAAGGAACCACAGTGTGAACAGGCGTTTGCTGGAAACTGTGCCCATGTTTCTTCACAATGGTCAAGGACACTAAAAGTCCAAAGAACTTAAATGACCTCTGAAAAGAGTATATCAAAAAACACTTCCCCAAATCTTAAGATTAACTTAATTTAGGATTGATAGTAGAAGGTCAAAAGCTAGAATTAAGATGTGTCAGAGGTTTAGAACAAATGTCACAGGTCCCTTTAGTAAAAATTTTAATATGTTAAATGAAACTCACAGATAATCCATGGAATACAATCATATTCCTCATCACAGAAAACTATTCACTGGTCCCTCTAGTCAGACCTGGGAAAAACAATCTTCCTAGTCAAAATTTGGCAACTGGTTTTACCTCAAAGCCACAACTGTGATACATTATGACTTTTGAAAATGAACCAATACGGTATGCCTTTGTATCGTTACTTAGATTTTCAGCTAAGGTAAACTAGCACAATGTAGACCTATCCATCCTGAAAGGAAGAGCACAGATAAATTCACATAACTTAATTAATACAATGTAAATTGCAAATTGCCAAAATTTGTGAAAAACAGGAAGGGTCTACAATCTCAGGATTATCACCTGAACTGATTTATAAATAATTTTAAAGGGTAAAAGTAGAAAATAATTTTGTAGCATCTTTGCAGGCAATTGGAGAACAGAAAAAAAAAAAAAAAAGCTAAATTTGACACATCAGCTATTTGTTCTGCCTTGATTGGTTCACTTTAGTTGATACTATAGTACAGACTTTTTCTATAAGCTTTTCATACTTCAGTGATGTAAGGCATGCACGCAGCATAGGAATGAAGGAAGGACATTTGTTGGCCTCATCTTTTTTTTTTTTTCACTCACAATCATGCAAAGATTCTTTGGACTACCCTCACTGTTTACAAGGTGGCACACATATTGCCTATAAAACATCTGTGAAGCACAATATCTGCTAAATGTTAGTCAAGGATTGCTTCCTTTCAAAGTGAATATTGATCCTCTATTAAAACAGCTTATAAAAACAACCGTTTGGAAAAAGACTCACAACTTTCTACTGCTATTCTATTACACATTTTAAAGATATTTTTAGAGGAAATTTCAATATTGCCAAATAATTTTCGATCTCATTACAAAAGCCTATGAAATCTAGGAATAAAAGAGTATTGGTATTATTTATATTTCTATAGAAATGAAAGATAATGTCCGGGACAGGCTTTTAAAACTATTAATGAGCCCTGGCAATGCAAAAAAGAGATGGATTAGGTAGATGTAATGAGATATGATTAAAGGGTGCAGGCACTGAAGGGTGTTGGAGAAATTCTTTCCAGAAGTAGTATAATTAGTGTCTGATAAAAGTACTTAGTAGATGAGATTTTTAAAGAAGAAAGGTTAAGATAAACACATACCATATGACAAACCTGTTTTATTTTTTCCCTTTGGTTCTTTGTGTACTCAATAATCTGTTGAAGTTTTATACATAAATAACATTAGTTGAATACTTGATGAAACTTCACAAGACAATTAAAGGTGTTTTAATTGCAAAACATAGAAAGCAAAGAAAGTGTTGAAATGGCATATTGCATTTCCGTTATGCATTTCTCTTTTGAGTTACAGAACTTGGATAATAATATGCAACCTTTTCCTGAGATTAAACAAACAAATGAACTTCTTAAAAAGCAAACTTTCTAGGAGTTGCTTAGCAACTTTCAAAGCACTTCTTATTAAATTAGAAGCTACTTCTTTTAGTTTAGGCTTTAAAATATGCAGCAGCCTAAAGCAGACCATTCCAGCCACTTTATATAAGTCCTGAATAGAGATACTTTTTTGTCTATTTGTCCAATAATATTTTGCACACTTTTAAATATCTGTCAGAATGAGATATCAAGCCTTTTTTGCTCCACTTTTTAAGTGTTAACCTTCAGTTCATAACTGGAGTTTGAAACATGACAGATGTTGGTCCAGTTAGAGCACTCATAGATGAATGGCAGATGAAAATATTAGATACTTAGGAATCCAGAAGAGAAGTTCACCATTAACGTTCTTTCTGAGCATACATAGGTCATGCATCTGTGTAAAGAACTTATGATGTGAAACATGAAAACCTGAAATAACAGAAAGTGCTGCCCCCCATGCATCTGGGGACTTCTCCCTGAAGGGGAGCTACCACACCCTGATCTCTGGTCTCTATTTTCAAGATCAGCAATGATGGGTTCCCTTCTTGTTTCCTTGCCCTTATGACACACTATCTTTTCTGCAGTATTTCAACAGTCCTTTCCTACTGATGTCTTCGTGAGAATTACTAAAGCTCAGCATTGGAAGTTCTGGCCTGACACATAGCTTATGAAATGTCTCCTCTGAGAGCTAATTCAGGCCTGTGTGCCAAGAGAATGTGCCTCAGGATGGCTGCTTCTCCACATTCAGTCACTAAGCAAAGGAAATTACTTGACAGTAGCAGAGCAGAAAAGCAAAACAACAAGCCTGAGATCAGCCTCTGCATGGAACCAGCATGCTGATAGCACTAGCCTTATTTCAGTGAAAAGGCATATGCCATGATCACCTGTCTCATCCTCAAAAACATATCACCTTGAAGGGCTGCCACATATCAGGAGCAACTTTTCTTCCTCTGTCCATGTACAGGAATGTCCATTATTTCTTATGACATGATTCCTATTGCACACAGCATGTGTGATACTTGAGTTCCTACATGGCATCAAGGGTGGTCCTACTTACGGAAAAATGCACAGTTATACAAAGCAGTGTCTAAATCATTGGCCAAGTTATTCAAGTGTACTTATTATTCAGTACATAAAACCAGTTCCTACTAGGCATCTAATCTATTCGGAGAACATAAGAAATCCTACTAGATGCTGAGTTCAAGTGTCCTACAGAAACTGCCCCAAAAGATTTATCATTACCAATGAACAAATAAACAAAACCAATAACGCAATTGGCAAAGAGCTCCTGCCCCTACTAAGCAAAACACAACTGCATACATCCAGACTTCAGTTTTATTTTCATTAAGCTAGATATGGGCAAGGGCAGTAGTGCTTTTGTGCTATTTCAGTAGTAGATCAAGATCTTAAAAAGAAATCATTGGCCATTTAGGTCATTTGTCTTACCACTTCAGCAGTTTATACAGATCCTACCAGTCCATTATCAGTTAATTAATTAATTATGAGATTTGTAGCTCCTCCAAACATCGAGCAGACTTTTCAATAGAAGTGAATTCAGGGTTTTATTCTAGGTGCCAGAAGGAAACTTCAAAGTCATTCCTAATCAACAGCCCTAAAAGAAGACTGGAAAACTTCATTTCTTGCCAGTAATGTTATTTCTGAAGTGTAACAATAACACTCTGTAAGTCAACAGCATCGTCAACATTGTTCATTGCTGCTTCTTTTTCAGCTTCAGCTAAATATGGTGCCCCAAAAAGTCTGAAAAAAATGATTTTTTAAAGGAGTGTCCCAGGCTAATATGCTAATTGGACTTATTTTTCTATAAAAGTATAAATTCTAAGAATGTACAGATAGAAGATGTGGTTTAAACCATCTATTCCCTGTCAATGAAAGGACGATCCTCAGATAACATTATTTGCCAGATTTTTTTGTTAGATTCTTTGGGCTTCTAGTATTTCATTGAAGGATCTTTTCCACCAGATTACATCAATCCATCAATTAGGAATATTTCAAGAACATTAAAATCTAACTACTACGGTTTTTTAGTATCAGTCTGTTTCTCCCAGTGATAATCCAGGATCATCAGACAAGGAAGCAGAGATTTAATAGACTCTGGACAAGCCGGAAAGACAATGGAAGTGCCAGGAGCATTATTGGGTTGCAGGAGGAGAAGGTAAGGAAGTTATGTGGAGAGGATAAGGCAGCTAGGCCACTTCCTTCTCACACACTTCTTGTATGCACCCACTCACACAACTCCTTATGGAAGTCCTGGTGCCCGGGTTTCTTCCTGTAAACCAATAACACTGTATTTCATAGTTTCTGAAGAAGTCATGGTGGAGATGTACAGAGAAAGTCAGGACATCTTTAGGATCTACATAGCAAGCACTTTTCTGCTCTACTTGTAGGGCCATGGATGTGTCAGAAAACTCTTAGAGGCATGATAGAGGTGGCTTTATGTGCTGCAAAACAGAGACAGTGCTCAGCCACCCATAGACCACCACTATTTTCTGCTGTCACCTGTCAGGGTACTACAAGCTGTGGCCTGCTCTGTCTTTGGGGCAGGGATTATGTAGGCTGGAGACAAGTAGTACCACCCTGCTCTGTAAAACACTTCTACCTGCCTTCACTGCTGTTAGGATTTCTTTCCTCTTCATTCTCTTTTTTCTTGGTACGGTCTTAATGTTGCTGTTGCTGTTGTTGCTGGTGCTTGAATCGGGAACCAAAACCATGTGACTTTTCCTAGCTCTCCACTTTCTTGTTGTTTCTGCACCAGTCAGACTGATAGCACAGCCTCCAAAGCAACAGCTCTGG
Organism: Antrostomus carolinensis; assembly: GCF_000700745.2. NCBI lineage: Eukaryota > Metazoa > Chordata > Aves > Caprimulgiformes > Caprimulgidae > Antrostomus > Antrostomus carolinensis. The sequence continues at coordinate 51,668 of NW_010301985.1, forward strand.
ACCTTTCATTGGTGAGTCTTGAAGATGCAGTGCAAACACACCGCAAAGACAATGAAAGAAGTTTGACTACGAGTACTCTGCACTTTTCACTCAGCTCATTTTAAGCTGACAGAAACTGGCTGCAGTGTTTGAGTGACAGAACTTGCCCTATCAGAAATGGAAGCTGGTGTAGAGGGGAGAACTGTCAGAAACACAATGAAAATCTTTAGTAAAGATGCGGGAGGAAGTCCTACTTGGGGGGGGAAACTGTGGACTAAACCCTGCAGGCCTTAAATGCCTTAGGTGTTTCTGCAAACAGAGAACTGAAACCCATCATTGATTCAATTTTTTTACACAGGAAGATTATGACTAATATTTTCTGCTATAGAATTGCCAGTATGTGTGGTCTAGTGTTCCCTACAATTGTTATACACTAGTTCATGATTTTCTTTAATGGACTCTCTTCTGCTGTCTTCTCACTTGCTTTTGGGGTTTTTTTTCTTTTTTTCTGACTACTCTCAAATATGTTCCACTTCTAGGTGAAGGAAGAATTTCCCTCCTCCCTTCTCACCAAAATAAAAAGCATCTCTTCTGAGTGTCACTCTCCTTCAGGAGTCTCTGCAATCTGTTGAAGATTAGGGACACATTGTTTGCAGGAAGAAAGTTGTCAGGGATTAGATCAGGCGGTGGGGTGAAAAAAAAAAAAAAATTAAAAAGAAAATCAAGCTGATCTGAGAGACTGCAAGGCATCCAGCTCCTTCAGTGTCAGGGAAACATGTACATTTCCCCCACTACTTTCAAGGAGTTGAAATAACTATTTGAAAAATAAGGAAAATCGCTCCTTACCTCAGGCTTAAAACAACACTGAGATTTAGGCACCCATCATTCTGAGCTGAAGCTTTAGGAAAATATTGGCCCCCTTTTCACCTCTCAGACTGTCAGAAAATTCTTTTCATGTTCTGTTTCAGAAAATCACAGAAAAAATGGATAGTTCCTTTCAGAAATTGCCAGTAACACCCCATTCTTCCCAGGTTTTCAGAGCTCACAGTAGTGGCTGCATAGATGAGGCCATCACGAGACAGAGACATCATCAGCACAGAACACTCTGCTATTTATTTAGACCCTGAAAAAGAGCCTTCTTGCTTATTTTCCTAAAATAATTAAAATGCATCACTTAAGTTCCTATTTGCTAAAAAAAAAGAAAAAAAAAAAGAAAAAAAAAAAAGAGCGTGGGAGCATAAATGTTTTGGCTCTGAGCTGACAGTAAATATATCTTCATATCATGTTTTTATTTTACCATTTTTAATGCATCTATCCATCCTAGCCCCTTCCCCTCCCCCAATAATTCCTGAAGTGTTTGAAAGAGCCCCGGAGCTCCCAGTGTTCTCCCTCTCTCTTTCTCAGGGGCAGATCAGATGTATGACTTCACCCCTCTGCCTGCCTGATGACAAGATCGAAATATTGGTTCCGCCGAGATTTACGGGCCTGCGACTGCACTGGCACCCGGGGGGAGTGTGGCAGCAGCCCCCGCGGAGGGGGAGCGCTGTGGCGCCCGGCCGCGCAGCGGGTGCGGAGCGGTGCGGAGCTCTCCGCAGAGGGAGGGACCGCCAGCGGCACTGCTGCGCATCCTCTGCTGGCAGGGACCGGGCTGACCCACCCCGTGCCTTGCGGGGCCGGGTTTGCTTTGGGGTTTGGTTGCTGTTTATTGTTGGGTTTTTAACGCACTAAACAGGTCGTGGGGGCGTTACCCCAAATTCCTGCACTGCTGACTGGCTGCACCGGGAAACGAGTTTCTTGGATTAAGCGAGGGAAAAGCATGTACACCTAGCATTTAAATCTTCCTTCCCCTCGAAAGCTCAGAGATGTCTGTTATTTGCACTTTGTGCAGAGAAGCCGGCTCTGGTATTAATTTAAGAAGGGTAACTCCAGCGCTGCTGGTGATGTTCATTTGCAATTCCTACACACTGGCTATTATGTGCAGGGAACTAATCCTGCCTTGCCTTGGAAACAGAGCTTCCACTCAGCCCACTGCACTCCTCAGATTTCCTTTATAAGAGGACCGTTGTTTTACTGGAATTTTTTGATTATTAGTAATATTGCCTAGAACTATAAATGCTCCCAACACGTATGTTGAGCTTTTCTCCTTTTTTTCTCTTTTTCTGGACTTTTTTTCTCCTGAACTTTTGGGGTCCTGCTGTGTTCCTCTCGCCGTGGGTCAGGGAAGCTGGGATCACCCACGTTTCGTTCCTCTTCCCTGTTGCAGCTGCCGGGGGTGAATACCAGACCATAGGCACTGCACAGAGGCCAGCCAGCCCCCTCGCACCCTGTGTCGATGTCCAGCCGGGAAGGACCGCCGAGGTTTCACTGCATCCATCTGCTGGCATTTGCTGGAAGGGTGAGCGATATGGGCCAGGCTTTCCAGCAGAGAATTCGTTCCTGGGAGAGCTGCTTCCTCGCAGGCAGCCACTCACTCGGACAAAATTCTGGCATGGTATCTCCATGTCCTGAAATCCTGACCCTGCTGAAACGAAGCGAGCCCTTGACTCTGCCCCCCCTTGCAAGCCAAGACTGGCCCCTCCGAGGAAAGCAAACCCAGTGGCCGGTGCAAACAGCCCCCCGCCCATGCACCCACAATTTCCCAGAGGCACCCGAAGGCAGGGAGCGCTTCCGTAGCCCCGGGCCAGGACAGAGCTCGTTTAGTCCGGGCCTGGCAGGCTGGAGCATCCGCTGGTAAGCCGAGGTTAGAGCGTT
>NW_010301985.1:54515-54776 GCF_000700745.2 Antrostomus carolinensis
AAAGGAGCCGGAGATCTGCACGGAGTTACCCAAGGAATTCAATAACGTTTGCCGGTTTAGCGGGGTTTTCCTATGCCCCCCTCCATCCCGTCTCCTACCCCGGGGCAGATCTTGTTCCCCACAATTGTACGGCAGTTCTCACAGGGCCTGGCTTAACCTCGGGCAACTGCCTGGGAGATTTGGGACTGATGGCTTTGTAAAGTAACTGTCCTTCGAATCGTCTTGGATCCAGATTTCGAGGCGGCATCCCGGAGCGGCCCG
>NW_010301985.1:54864-55091 GCF_000700745.2 Antrostomus carolinensis
CCCACCAGCCACGACCTTCTCCGAGCTCTCCCTCACAACCCCCACTGCCTCCTCTCCACCCCTCCAGTATTCTTTTTGGTTCTAGCGAACAAAAAAACGCATTCTGTGCCAGCACACTGTCCTGTTCTGCTTTTGCATCATGACCACGCAGACCTCATTCATCACGGATCCTTCTCCTGGACAGTTCCCCACTTTGGCTGTCAGGCGTTTCTCGTCACGTCACCTTC
>NW_010301986.1:0-3711 GCF_000700745.2 Antrostomus carolinensis
TGCGCCAAAGGGTTGGCTCGGCTGGCGCTGGAAGATGCACAGAACTGCCGAGCGCTGAATTTGGAACGTGTCCTGGAAAGGGCTGTGTGTGCGGCCAACTTGGAGCTCCTGGGCAGAGGCCGGATTCTTTCCAAGCGGTTGGAGCAGAGCGGGGAGGTCTCCTACAGCAGCCAGATCCATCCTGTAAGTAGAAATAAATGTTGAAAAGTTTTACTCTGTACTAAACCACAGTCTCTCACAAATAACAAATCCAAGTGTATTTCTGAGTATTGATGTACACTGCAGCTCTGGCATCTGGACTTTTTCTATATATTAACAGCCATTTGTACTATTTGTAAGGAAAATATTTTCTTCACCCCAGTTCCACTTACATGAGAGCTTTACAAACATGTCTTCAGCATTCAGAAGACTGTTTGCTAGTTCTTGATTTTTGTGGAAACCAGTTGATACTTGAGTAACAACATGTTTTTAATTTTTCTGTTAGTCCACCTTCAGGCATAACTTCTGTTGCCTTTTATTTAAATTTAATTAGAACACATTTCAAAGGGAATTGTGGCAAACTTGCAATTTGTCATCCTATGTGACTAGCTTATGAGTGACAAAGTGTTGCTGCAGTATTTGAAAGTATATGTCTTTATGAATAAATACACAAGATTATGAATCTAAAGGCAAAGTTCATGTATTGTTGATGAATATTGTGCGTTTTGTGTGTCAGTATGTTTTGTTTTCAGTAGAACATCAGAAGCCAGGCACAGTCATGCTGATCAAGACACAGAAAAGTTACTGCTTTCTGTGCTTTATAGGTTGTGATTAACATGGTGCAAGGTTGTGCAATATGAAAAGAAAATAGAATCCAGTTCACGCTAGAGAAAATTTTAGTAAATTCTGCAAAGCAAAACCATGTTTTTCTGTTTGTTGAACTGGTACAATATAGAGACACAGAGGCTTGGCAAGTGTTAAGTGTAACAGCCCAAATGGTCTAATTTGTCATTTTAACCTAGCAGAAGGACTCTTGCCACTTTAAGATCCTGGGGAGTCACAGGGGAATTAAATTAAAATTGAGTAAAAATAAATAGATCTTTTTATTCTTAAAGGCAACTAAATGTCTTCATTCAAAAAAATGTTGGGCTATGAATGGAACTTTGCAGTGTTTGCCTTCCTGAATTTCACCGTAGGTATTTCCACAAGGAGGTGGTTCATTAGAAATTATAAGTGAAATAGGGACATCAAACTGAAGTGTAACAAGCCCCTGTGAAGATATACTCCTTCCAGAATAACATAACCGTGGTTGGTTGTAGTTTAATCCTCTGTAGTCCAAGAGATGCCCTTGGTTGTTAGTACTCTGGGCATACCAGGCTTGCAGAGAGAGCACCTGTGTGAGGAAGCCGAGGCATGCCTGTAAGAGCTGCAGCAGCAACATGCGCAATGTTCCTCTAACAGCTACAATTCTGTTGCCACGGAGATAATGACTTATCCCATGTCATTATTGTTCTATCAACAGTAAGAGCAATTTTGCAGTCTGATATTGTTTAGCAAATAGAGTAACATCTGCTGAACACTGAAAAACTGCTATAAATGTTAGAAAGCTTCTATGTGGTCTGTGTACTCAGTTAAATAAAAGTACCTGAATTTGTAGTTACTCACTGTAGTTTTGGGAGCTTGGCCTGTGAGATAACATCAAGCTTAACAGAATGCTCTTTAATAAAATATGTAGTATTGTCACATGCTTTTGGATTATGCAATATGAAGCACTCTATTAGTGTAGAAAAATCCCTACTGATCAGACTTGGAACAAACAATTAGCCCATGTACACTCTAGAAACAAAGACATAATTATTTGTTATCTGGTCCAGTCTTCTATTAGTCTAAGTGAAACTTCTTGTATTTTCCAGATAATGATTTAGATCATCTGTTCAGAAGAAATATTAATGGGACTCCCATAAGACTCCTGACATTTTGCTGATGTTCCTGTTAGAAGACCTATCACCTCATTTTGAGAACAATAATAAAAGCACCAGTGTTCAAACTACAGGGCTTAAATGCTCACAGTTAGTCACAGATCAGGTTACTTCCAGGCATTCTGCTGCTGAACAGAATTGCTGGTTTTGAATTGGAGGCTTGAGGTTCTTGCACAGTGTACAAGAAGGTAGACATGAGCAGTAAGTTTTTGTTTTGTTTTTAAAAAGGGGAGGGCTAAATTAGCTGCTGAGAAGGATCAGAAGAAAAGTCTCATTTCAGCTTATCGGAACAGGACACCTCTTTGTGTCCAAGTCAGATGTGTCTTTCTGACTTGTGATAGTGCCTGGAAATGAAGTCCCTTACTGTACCTTAACAACTGAGCTCTACTTAGGTGGTTTTATTGTCTCTTGAAGCTTTTTAGTGGGATGGCTTGAGCTCCAGCTGTTCTGCATGCCAGGTAAACAACTTCAGCGTATGGTCAAGGCAATATCTGGCAGCACCAATATATCCTTAGTTTTAAGAGCGTTAAGAATGCTTAAAATGTACCTACAGTTCTATACTGCACAGTTAAAATTGGTGTGGGGTGCCTAAATTGTGAATGCTGAAGAAACATCTGTGAAAGGTTCTTGTTTATTTTGAAGATGTGCTAGTTTGAAAAAGTTATGCAACCAGCAGCAGCGATGTGGAAGTGCTATGGGGGTTTTACTGATGTAGAAACTCAGGTCCCATGAGAAATTGACATTTTGGAATCTGAACTGTATCTAACTTCCTATTTTGGATCTAACCTGGAGACCTATAAGCAAGTTTGTTTCTGAACTAGATGGGTAATTAAATAATATTTATGGATTTACAGGGTATTCCCAAGAGGGTGTTTGCGTTAGCTTTATAATACAGCAGTCTGTTTCATAAATGACAGAGGTGAAGAGTATGGATGAAATTACCCAAGTCAGTTTAACTGGTGGGTGATCTACATGATCTAAGGCAGTTTTTTGACTTGGATCACGTAAGTATACCTTTCACAGAGATGGATCACGCTAGTAATCAAAGGGAAGATGTCTGAGCCCCACACTTAACAGTGTAAGATCATGTTCAAGCCTGAACGTGGACCTTTAAATGAGACACTCTTTAGGCTTCAAGCTTGCTTCGTAATCACACTGATCTCAATATAGTCTTTGTAGTAACGCTCTGCTTTGTGAATTGTGAAGCTGTCCTGGAGCAAGGACCATGTAGTGGGGCCTGTGTAAGAGGGGATTCTTTGGGATAAGCAAGCTTCTTGCAACTATTCTGCCTGAGCAGAGTCTGTTAAACCCTTTGCAGATGGTGGTGGTGTTCGAGTCTTTCAGTATTACAGAGGAAGTGTGATTTTGTATACGTGTCACTGATCTGCAGAGCTGAGAAATGTTACCTGCAGTGAGAGTGCTTTTTGCCTCTTCTCACCCAGGAGTTACGAATGCAAAACTGAAATGGGCCTGAAAAAAGGCTGGGCAAGCCCCAGGAAGTAAAATGGATCTGCTGCATGCAGAGATACTGTTATGGGATGGAGCGTTGAGCCCTAGGAAGCTGGGGACGGGGAGTGTAACTCTCCCGTGCGTTCACCATTGGCCAGCGTTGCAGAACGGGGTCCCGGGCTCCGGGTTTCTGATTTAACTTGGTGCGGTGATTTGTACAAACTGGAATTTACTTAAAATGCTGAAGTGTCCTGGCCTTTCGTAAGCCCGGGGCGGCCTGTCGCTGCCGGAGGAGCCGTGTTCC
>NW_010301986.1:3726-3927 GCF_000700745.2 Antrostomus carolinensis
CACTCCGGGCTCTGCTCCCGCCGGGACGGGGCAGCTGCGGTCCGCCCTGGGGCGCTGTCCGCCAGGGGGCGCTGTTTCCCCGTGCCATCTGCAGGCGCCCCTGGCGGTTGCAGAAAGCTGCCTCCGCCATCAGCGAGGGCGCGCGCCGCGCCATCTCCTCGGTGGCGGGGGACACGGTGCCGAGGATGCGGCATCGGCGGG
>NW_010301986.1:3944-7080 GCF_000700745.2 Antrostomus carolinensis
GGCAGTTTCAGCCGCGCCGCGCGCGACACTTCTCCGAGTGAAAATTCAGGAGTGTTGTGCTCGTCAGTGTGTTTGTAAAGTGCGTGGAATCCTCGTGGAGAACCTTAATTATAATTAAAAAAACCAAATCTCAGTATTTTTAAACTTTGTACTGCAACATTTCAATAAAGGTTTTATTTTTTCATCACATACCTTTTAGTCTTTTTGGTTTTATTTCCTAGGACTGTGTGTACACATTTTAACATGTTTCAAGTTCTCATAATGTTCCTTTGCAAAGGAGCCACGGTCCAGCCGATGCTGTGACCCTAAATCACATCAGTTGCTGTTGTTTCATCTTTGCCTGACAAATCTGTATTAAAGTAATTCTGAGGAGCCTGGGAGCGTTCTGCTAAAACATCAGTCTTCAGTTCCTAGTGTCACCTCTAATATAAAATTACAGTGATGATATAAATGAGCTCTCATGACTGTAAAAACGTTGAGGGTAATTCTCTGCTCTATACCCTGTGCTTGTGGAAGTGCTAAAGTGGTATTTTAAAGTGGGGATGAAGAAAAGCTTAAGCAAGTAGCTAAACTAAAATTAGTCATTGCAATAAATGATATTTGTTGTAAACAGATGTTCCTAGTCCCACTGATATAAAATGTTGTGCAGAATAAAATGACCCTTGTCTCATTTGCTTAACATCTTCTTGTGTGGATTGAAGTTTTCAAGTGTTTATGCCAGTTGGGAGTTGTTTTGATTAAAATGTCCCACAGGAATTGTGTAATGGTTTATGGTCTCCTAAAGAGAACTTGCATTTGGATAAGGTAGATGTAAAGTGTGATGCCTCTCAGAAGACAGCTGTGGTGTGGAATTTGAGGGCTTGAAACTTTACTGAGAACTGATCTTTGACAGGAATGTGCATGGAAATCTGCCTGTGTTTTGCTGTGGTATGAGGTTCTGCAAGCTCTCATTTGTGTATGTACAAACTAAATGGAGCTAAAAACCTGTTGGGTTGTTTCCCCTCACGGTGTGTGATGCTGTCCCTGTATGTCTGAATTTTTGTGGGCTGGGCTAGAGTCTGTTTCCAGTAGTGAAAGTAAGAAGAGTGCACAAAGGTGTGGGAAGGTGGGACTTGGGCAGGCAGAGGGGAACTGTACTTCTCATGTGATGCGGACAGATACACTGGTTGCTTCTAGAGATGGATGGGACAGAATCACAGAATGTTGGGGATTGGAAGGGACCTCAAAAGATCATCTAGTCCAAGTTCCCTGCCGGAGCAGGAACCTAAATGAGATCACACAGGAAGGTGTCCAGGCGGGTCTTGAATGTCTCCAGAGAAGGAGACTCCACAACCTCCCTGGGCAGCCTGTTCCAGGGCTCCGTCACCCTCACTGTAAAGAAGTTTTTTCTCAAGTTTAAGCGGAACCTCCTGTGTTCCAGTTTACACCCATTGCCCCTTGTCCTGTCATTGGGCATCACTGAGAAGAGCCTGGCTCCATCCTCATGACATTTGCCCTTAACATATTTGTAAACATTAATGAGGTCTCCCCTCAGTCTCCTCTTCTCCAAGCTAAAGAGACCCAGCTCCCTCAGCCTTTCCTCATAAGGGAGATGCTCCACTCCCTTAATCATCTTCGTGGCTCTGCGGGACAGTGTCTTCTTTCCAAGCCTATTCCAGTCATTGTCTCTGTGCCTTTGGAGCAGGGAGATTCTCAGAGCAGATGTGTAACTTAACAAGGGACACAGACAGGGAGTATGGAGGGGGAGAGTCAATCAGACTGACCAGGAATGTGGGTAAGGCTGTAGCTACTAGGTCTGATGGCACAGACAGCAGAAACAGCTAGAGCAGTGCTGGGTAGAATTAGGAATAGAAGAGTTTTGGGTTAAAAAAAAAAAAAAGTCTCTGACATGGAAAAAAAATGGAGGGGGATAGGACTGAAAGAGGTAAAATTGTGTGATGCATGCAAAATAGGCTTTCCCGAGTATGGATATGGAACCTCAGAGCTTTTAGGTGAGAATCTAGTGGCAGCATGTCTCAGCCTTCTGTGCTACTGGTCACCTTAGTGATCACCCTATGGTGATGAGCAGCCGGCTTGTGATTTTTTTCAGTCACTCCCTTCATAAGCTACCAGAGTTGCATTCTGATCCAGGGTGGTTCATGCAAGGATGGATGTGAATTTGTGAAGTTTTTTGTCAATTGACTTCTAAGGAAACAAGCAGGTTGTTAAAGGAATGCTCTTACAGTTGCAAAGTAGGATGCTCAAGAAATGTTAAGTTTAGGCTGAACAGCTTTCAAAGTCATGTGCATTGGAGGTCAAACCAAAGTTTTCATTATGTCATGACATCTTTTTCCCCAGAAACCCTACATGTTCAATGCATAGGCATTGATTTTCTTGGTGTGCCCTGAGGTTCAAAGGAAGGCTGCTTTCAGGAGGACAGTGTCAAAGCCTTTAATATGCCCTCCTTAGATGGACATTATTTAAATCCCTACTATGGAAGGAAACCTGGAAAAGTGTTTGAAGTACAGTCCTCAACATGCTCACTGCTGGTGTGTCTCTTTGGGTGTTCATGCTGATGTGGTTTGAAGGCTAACTTGGGAAAGTTCTCGGCTTTTGCAATTGTCATTAGAATCAATGAAGCAAAGAGTATGTAAAGTTGGAAAATACAAAGTACTGCAAAAACTACTGTGAAAAGTTAGGTGTCTTAAACTGGGTTTCTGAAATCAGTGGGTGCTTTGAACTTGCTTTGTTTTAAATCCCTGCCCGCTAACCACAGATACTGATGTTGGGGGTAAATTGCGAGCTCCTGTATGTGAAGCTTTCTGAAAAAGTGTTCATGAGTACAGTAGGAATATTTTGGATCACTTGGTTTTCAGAGAAGTTTTTATCTGATGTGAAGAAAATTAGACCCAAAGACCTAACAAAAACTTTAAATGGGAGAGGAGGAGTGGGTGTGCTGGCATACTTGCATTTGTAATGCACAGACTAAAAGATCGAGAACAGAGGCAAAGTATCTCCTGTGGGTGGTAAAAATAAAAATTCTTAAAGAGGAGGCCAGAAGCTTGAATTTTTAGATCACTGCACTCACTTAAAAGCAAAAACTTCTAAAACCAGAAATATCAATATAAAGAGGAGGGAAGTTTGGGGATTTTTTTTT
>NW_010301987.1:0-2567 GCF_000700745.2 Antrostomus carolinensis
ACACGTTCTTACCTCGGGGCTAAGGGTGACAGAACCCATGCTGGGGAACGAAAAGAGAGAGAAATTAAAAGAGAGAGAGAAGGGGACAGTGCAGGAGCCTGGGAGCTGCAGGAGGGCAGAGCAAAATAACCAGCATGCAGCCAGGGCAGGGAGAGATGAGCAGCCAGACAGACACAGCCAGGGGGGGCCCCGAGGGACCTGTGTGGTCTCAGGTCTTGGGGTATCCCCGAGGGCAGACGTGGCCCATCACCAGGAGAGCAGCCCGTGCCCACCCCATGCACACAGCTCTGCCCAGGGGTCTCCATCCCCATCTCCCCTCCCCACCCTAATTCCTGGTGCCTGCCCCTCGCACACCCGCAGCCGAGCCCCTCAGCCCCTGCCCTACCTCACGTAGAGAGAGATGGGCACCACAGTGTTGAGGATGATGATGTAGGACCAGAAGGAGAGGAAGCCGGAGAAGAAGGCACTGTGCACCCCCTCATCCCAGGGCAGGTAGATCTGGAAGCAGACGCCAACCTCGTGCTCCCAGATGGCGTTGCCGATGGCCAGAATCACCCCCATGCACACCAGGAACCCAAAGATCTGAGGACAGGACAGGACATCAGAGGACAACAACTGGGGCAGAGCCGGAGCTCCCCAGGATCCACCTTCTCCATACCCAGAGCACCAGCGTGTTCATCAGCCGATCGATGCTCGTCCGCTTGAACTTGGTCCGGCCGCTGTTCTGCATCAGCTTCGTGTCGGGCCCTGGGGAGAGGGAAGGGCGTCAGCGGGGTCTCCCCCTCCCCTCCCATCCCCTCCCCTCCCCTCAGCACAGCAGCAGCAGTGGTCCCAGCCCACCTGCGAAGATGACGAGGCCGAAGCACCACTCGGTGTTGCGCAGGACACAGCCCCGCAGCAGCATGTTCTGGTTGCTCAGAGGGTACTTGTTCTCCTTCCAGTACAGTGTCCCACCAAACTTGTCCAGCTTGTTGTTGGGGGGTTCACAGATCACCTCACCTGGGCGTGGGAGATGGCTCAGCTGTAATGTGCCTTATCCACGTGCCCAGCTCCACCCCAGTGCTCCCAGCACCATCCCCAGTTCCCCAGGGATCTGCTTCAAGCCACAGGACCACAACACTGCGTGGATGGTCCTGTTTGCTCCAGGGTGGACCTGTGCCAGGTGATGGAGGAGGAAACCCAAGGGCTGCCCCATCGCAGAGGACCAGTTGCAGGCACTCACCATCAAACTGAGCCAGCTTGCTGGTGTCACCCAGCTCCGAGGTGACGGGGATGGCCTGTCGCACCTTCATGTTGGTCTCTCTGCGGGGAAGGAGGCACAGTGCAGGGTTAGTGACAGCCTGGCAGGGAAGGCCTTCAGGGACACGCCCCAGCTTCAGGTCCCTGCAGCTCCTGCCCTGCCCACAGCCTGTTCCCACTCCTGTCTCTCACCTTCCCCCACCACCCAAGGCCATGGGGATGAAGGTGCCCGAAGCGAGCAGGGGTCACCTACCCGTCCAGCTCTGCGGTCTCTATGTAGCACAACCCATGGGGTTCGCTGCTGCAGAGGAGGAGGAGGTCAGCCTGCCAGGAGAGACACGTGAAGGGATGTGCTGACACTGACTCCAGAGCCTCGTGTCCTTAGCGGGGCACTGCCAGCAGCCTGGTCTGGACACCACTGCCTGATGCACCCACATCGGCCAAACCCCAGAGCTCACACACAGCTCACATGCTACAGCCCAAATGCGGCTTCCAGGCTGCAAAGTCCCTGACATTACCACCCCAGGAGGTGATGAAGGAGCACAAGGAACGGGCGCAGCTCCACACTGTGCTGCTGTCCCCGTGCGCTGCCCAGCTGGGACCGTGCTCGTCCCAGGGCCACACTCACCGCCACAAACTGGTTGTTCTCCAACTTGATGATGTCTCCGACACGGACGTTCATCCACTGCTCCTGCCGGAGGCTGCAGAGGGACAGCGGAGCGGAGTCAGGCGGGAGCTGGCAGCGTTGCTTCTCCCTTGCCCCAGCGCGCTCTGCCTCTGCCCGCAGCCCTGTGCCGCGTCCCGCAGGACCCCGTGTCCCCTCCCCAACCACCTTGTCCCCACGACACTCACACTCCGCTGATCAGCACCTGAGACTGACGGTTGTTCACCTGGTTGTCACTTTTATGGCGGAACTGGGTGCGGAGGGGAAGAGACAGCAGTGTCAGAGCCCCCCTGGGGACAGGGTCCTGCGGCCCCTCCCCTGCAAACACCACGACTCCAGGCACCTCACACCCGCACCAGGGTCACAGCCCCAGGTCCCCAGGCACAGCCTGGACAGAGGGGCATGTAGGGGACCACTCACATAGTCGTCGGTGGCATCTTTGACAGCGGTGATGGTTAAGACAAGAACCAAAGGCACGATGGTGGTGAACCAGGAGAGCGAAGAGATCTGCGGGATCAGCTGTGGGGACGGGGACTCGGGGTTACAGGGGACCAGGCCAGCTCCAAGCCCACGCTACCCCCACTCAAGGGTGTCAAACCCACTGCTCCCCAGGAGTGGGACGTGCCCTGGGCCCCCCCAGCTGCCCAGACAGGGAAGGACAGGA
>NW_010301988.1:0-365 GCF_000700745.2 Antrostomus carolinensis
GACCTGCTTGTGGTTGGTGATGACCTGGCGGGTGGGGGGTCTCTATGGGTGCCCTATGGGGTCTCTATGGGTGCTGTGTGAGGTCAGTGGGTGCTGTGGGTGCTGTGTGGGTGCTGTGGGTGTCCCATGGGTGCTCACCCCGCGCTGCTGCTCCATCTTCTGCTGCTGGACCTGCTTGTGGTTGGTGATGACCTGGCGGATGCCGTTGACGAAGCCGCTCTGGTCGTAGGGAATCAACCCCATGAAGATTTTCTTCTTGGAGGAGTAAAGGAGCATCAGGACCCGAACCTCACAGGGAGCCGTGTGGGGGAAGTGCACACACCCCGCCTGGGGACACAGGGGACATCAGGGGGGACAGGGGACAT
>NW_010301989.1:0-899 GCF_000700745.2 Antrostomus carolinensis
TATATATATATATATATATATCTTGTCCTGTTAGTGTCTGTGATAACACTCACCCAAGCGTTTCACTCTCCATCTTCTCCTTCAGTATCTCTATGATGGGATGGACATCAGCAACTTAGCAGTGGACTTTGCTGTGGTTTGGAACGGGAACTTTGTTATTGACAACCCGGAGAATCTGAAAGGTACCGTCTGCTTGAGTTGGCTTTCGGGTCATGGGAAGGAGGGTGGTGATGGGGGCCGGGAAGCAGCTGTTGGGGCAGAGCGGTGATAGCTGCCATCACTGCGGCTGCAGGCACAGATGACGTGGTCCTGGTCGCTCCTGGCTTGGGTGAGAGCAGCTCGCTCTGCTCCATGGATGGTGATGCTCACTAAGCACCACTGACACAGCCTTGGCTTTGGAAACCACGTGTGCCAGACCACTATGTGGCTCATGGAGTCAAAGCTGAACACGTGCCTTTGCTTCCAAGTCCAAGAGCAGCTGTAATCCGTATGGATACTGCAATTCTTGCCTTGGACCTGAGTGCCCATCCCCTTTTCCCCGCAGTGCACCTCTACAAGTGTGCAGCCCAGCGCGAGAGCTGCGGGCTCTGCCTCAAAGCCGACCCCAAGTTCGAGTGTGGCTGGTGCAGCGGCGAGGCCAAGTGCACGCTGCGGCCACACTGCGCCCAGCCCTCCGCCCAGCCCTGGCTCGACTGGTCCAGCAGGAACGTCAAGTGCTCCAACCCTCGCATCACCGAGGTAAGAGTCTGCATCTCCAACCCCTTCTCCTTACTCCTGCCAAAGCGGATTTGTGGGAAGTTCTGGGCCCCCAGTTTGAGAGAGACAGGGAACTTCTGGACAGAGTCCAGCAGAGGCCACAGGGATGATGAAGGGGCTGGAGCATCTTTCTTTTGAGGAAA
>NW_010301990.1:0-1627 GCF_000700745.2 Antrostomus carolinensis
GCCTTGGAGCCAGGGGAGCTTTTCACTGTCATAAGGTGGGCCTTCCCCCACTACCGAAAAAACGCCTTCCCCAACACACACACAAACCCAAACAATGGAGTATATCACTTTTATAGAGAATCGAATTTATATACAGTTAAGTGTCCTCAGTGTGTGTGTGTTACAAAATGGTGCTTCAAAACATGCTTTGTATGATGTAGATGAAGTGGGACAAAGCGGCAGCCAGCAAAGAGACTGAACTGAACCCCTTTCCCTGTAGCTGAAGAGAGGTGAAGAGAACATATTTGAAGCGGAGGGAATGACTAGTCAGTTGAAAGAACAGAGAAAAATAAACCAGAAGTCTTCAGGGCCGGGCAGACACATTTCTGTATAAAATAGCTGAGTTGAAAGATGCTGGGGCAGAATTACCTCACAGTTATGTTTTTAGATCCCATCACTCACAAAGACCATCCCTCCTGGAGTCACTGTGAAGGAAGCAGAACCAAATGGCACTGTCAGTGAGACAAAGGGTCGTCGGAGTTCCTGAAGGGCTCTCCTCTGTCTCTGTGTGCATAATAACATCTGTATTCAGCCATGATGAGCACAGGAAAATTCTCTGTATCGGAATTACGGTAATCTCATAGCCCCAGTGGACCCTGAGCTACAAAAAGGAGGACTGCAAGAATAGCCAGCAGAAATGAATGAGGTATGGATTTAACAGCCACGATGACTGATTTTTATAGCCATGAAGCTGTACCACAATAACAAAAAGAGATGTTGTCACTGGTAATGTACAGTGGTGAAAGGAAAATATATTACATGAAAGAAAGAGTGTCTATCCACTCAGAATGATGTCGGGCCTTTGAAAACATGAAGGTACATATGCACATAGCCATTTTTTGTTGTGCATTTTACATACATGACTAATTTTCATCCAGTTAGTAGCCGTGATGGAAATATACCGTTTTTTGAATGTAACCAAGATGTCCGGGACTTAATATCAAGCAGCACTCCAGACACCAGGTAGAAAATAAAACATCTTCTCCAGGTCTATACTGAAAAAGCCCCTTGTGGATTCACCAGTGGTGCAGTAGTCTGAGAGTCAGGCGTAGCCAGCATCTAGAAAAACATGCACGTTTCTTTCTGGTCTAAGGTGAAGGCACAGACATGATTTTCCCGGTGCCTCACAACATGAGCCAAATACTAGGATAAGGTCGCAGAGGTGACCTGCCTGTTCTTGCATTTAACAGCGGGTTCCCAGTACTACCCTCGAGTCCTTGCTATGTGACCGCAGAACTAGTGACACATGTCAGCGTGACTTTACAACGGTTCAAGGATGCCTCAAGACCGCCGGCTCCCTGTGGAGCGGCCCGCTCGGCCCGCCAGAGAACAGGAAGGTCTGTGCACAGTCGCGCCGCCGGGAGGGGAAGATGCCGGGCACCGGCGCTTCAGGGGCACCGGGGCTGGGGGACGGCGAGCGGGGCGGAGACAGAGACGGAGGCTGAGGCGGGCGGGGACTGGCGCAGTGAAGTCGGCCGGGGCCCCGGGGAGGTGCCCGAGAGCAGCGAGGGGCGAAGGCTCCGCCTGGCCTCTCCTCGCCGCGCCCGCCGAAGGGCCGGAAGCGCAGGCCCCGCCCTCGCCAGCCGTG
>NW_010301991.1:0-6727 GCF_000700745.2 Antrostomus carolinensis
AATGACTTTTGAAGGTCCCTTCCAACCCAAATAATTCTGCCATTCTGTGACTGCTAGGCTTGCTTTTGAGGAGGAAAACATAAATCTGCTCCAGGCGAACATGACAGCCAGGCTATTTTCACTCTTCTCCATTGAAACTGGTCAACAGCTTGCAAAGTTAAAAGCAGAGGAGAGGGGTGAGCAGGAGGGGAGTGGCAGACACAGATACAGCCCTTGTTTCCTTAGGAACCTGGCAAAAAAATGAAATAATTAAAAAAAAAGGGATCTGTGATCACACTGTGCTCCCAGCCCTGCTCTTAGCACCCAACCTGCCTCTCCATTGCTCTGCTGGCATCATGGAGAACCCACAGACCTGCGTGGGCTGGAGGCATGTCTGGAGCTAAACCAGCACCACAGCTGCTGCCACTGGGATATTTTTGGTCGTGTGACAAGCTGAGACCTTCTTGCAAAGTCTGAGCACGGTGAGGTGTTGTGCTTAATGAGCGAGGGAGCTCTGCTGCCTTCCCTTCCCTCCATCACCTGCCTCCAGGACATGGCTGTGGCAAAGCTCAGGTTAACCAAAGCCCAGACTTAACACCTCTGAAGTGATGAGGAGGCCTAAAATGATCCTCAACAGACTAAAATTAAAATGAAATAGGGCTTTGGGACTGAACTGAGACAAAATCCATGCAAGCCCTGACTTGCTTCATGCCAAAAAAGCTGTTAGTTCAAAATTTGCCTTGTTTTTTTAAAAAATACAAGTTTTCCAAATCCCAGAGCTTTATATTTTTTAGGCATCTGAGGCAAATAATTGATGTAGAAGAGGAGACTCACTAGCTTCATGAAGGGGAAGAAGCTACCTCTCAGTTGCCTCCTTCCAGCTTTATGCTGGGGAGAACCCACCATCCTGAAATCCCCTTCACCAAACATACTAATCAGTGGCCTAATTAAACCTGGATCTTGGTCATTTGGGTTCCTGGTTTTTCCCATTTGAACCATTAATTTTGATTTTATTTATTTATTTTTTTAAATGCACACACTGTTGCTGAAAACAGCCTCCAAAGCTTGTAATTAACTTCCTCAAAAGCTTGTAATTAGACTCCTGGATGATGGGTCCATATTCATGGACTGGAAGGAGGTTTATTAATTACCTGCTCCACTTGGAGATGAACAGGTCTCCTCCAAGCTGTACCAGGCACCAGGAAACACCAACTTTAGAAGTAGCTAGGAAGTACTGTAAGCTTTACAGAGGGCTTGCAGGGAATTGTGTCTTTAAACCTCTTTTTACCATCCCTGGACTGATTTCATCCACCTACTCAGAAATCTTGACACATTTAAGGGCTGCAGTGCTTTGAGCTGTGGTCTTTTGTCCTCTCCATTGTGATGATGATGATGATGATGTTTTCCCCGGTGTGTGCTGAGGTCAGACAGAACCCAGAGGTGCTGGTTGTGCATTTGCGTGATGTCAGAGAATCATGATAGAATCTCAGACTGGTTTGGGTTGGAAGGGACCTTAAAGCTCATCCAGTTCCAACCCCCCTGCCATCAGCAGGGACACCTTCCACTAGACCAGGTTGCTCAAAGCCTCATCCAACCTGGCCGCCAACACTTCCAGGGAGGAGCAGCCACAGCTTCTCTGGCCAACCTGGGACACTGTCTCACCACCCTCACACCAAACAATTTCTTCCTCACATCTCATCTCCATCTCCCCTCTGCCAGTTTTAAGCCATCACCCCTTCATCCTATCACTACCTGCCCTTGGCCAAAGTCCTACACAACAATTTGTCTTCTTCTCAGCTAGAAAATATTGCTGTCTTCTAACTGTTTGTGCCTGCTGCTGGAGGTGAGCAGATGGAAAGGTGTCTCTGTGAGTGGTGTTTCTCCCTTCCCTGCTCCCTGGATTCATAGATCTTGCTAGACAAAAGGCACTTCATGCTGGAAACATCTACAGGTCCAAGAAAGCAAGCTCTGACCACACATTCACATTATCTCTAATGTTTGCCATGGACCCCATCCTGTCTAGAAGTTAACCTGGAGTTCATCTGGCTAAAAAATACCACCAGAAGAACATCTACCACTGCATGTCCCATTCAAATTGAAGAGACCTGAACTACATTTAGAGCTGTATCAACCTAGTGGGGTCCTCCAGAGGAATTTTGCTCAGTGATGCAAGGACAGGACATGACAGGATGGCTGTACCTTCACTGTCCAGCATCTCATAATGTGAACATTATCCCAGCCTGGACACCAGACCCTTTTGATTCTTGCAAGGAGCCTCTTCAATGACCCAGTTCCCCACCTTGCTGGTGCAGTCATGTACCTCCACCTAAATGAGAGGCATTAAGACCTCCTTTGTCCCACCAAACTTCTGTTTTTTGATGGTGAGCACTAATCCAAGTCTCTGTCCTGAGCTTCCTCAGGACAGAGCTTCCTCATCCACCACCAGGGTGGTGATGGATGAGGAAGCTGAAGCCTGGATGAGGAAAGTTCAGCCCCTCTCCAATAGAGTGGAGGAAAAAGAACATTTCTTCCCATTTGCTGTAGGGTCAGTCCGGACATGGCTTTCTGCACATCTCAGGAGCAGAAGCCATCATCTGCTTTAGGGTTATAGCTCTGAGCATGGCTGGGAGAGGAAATGTGGGTCAGAGACAGCAGACAGAGATGCTCTCAAGCCATTCCACATCTAGTTGTATTTAAATGACCCTCCCTCTCTCTGGCACATGAAAGGGTTCATGTGTTGCCCCCCAGTTTCTACACTCAGAGAGTTATGACTTGCTGTCAAGTGCCAGACTTACTATTCTGGGGGCTTTTTAACACCTCAGCTGGTTTGGATTATGCACAAGCTCATCCCTCCATTCCATCCTTCCTCCACCCATTCATGGCAGCCCATTAATCTTGCTTCCCTTCCACTAGAAGGCTCTGCTTCATCCCTCAATGAGCTGGGGTGGTCTGTCAGTGTAACTATCTCACATCTCTGCAGTCCATTTTTTGGCCAGCTAAGATCATCCATCCATCTTGAGGCAGAGTTTGCAGCACTGAGTCTCAACGATGTGCCAAGGAAAGGGTTCATGACCTGAAATAAAAAGCAAGTGTCCTCTGCAGTGGAGGATTGCATCAAGCTGCTAAAGAGCTTACATCCAGACCATGAAGTCCTGGGGGATGCAGGACAGAGATCTAATTATCCCTTTGCCTGATGGCAGTAGGTTGGAACCCTGCATCATTTCTGGTCCAGCTGTTACTCTTCAGGAGAGACATCCCGCTGTAGATGTGTGATGGCCAGGGCTGAGCTGTGGTTCACCCAAGCACAACACTGAAAGCTAAAGGAACCGGTCGAGCAAAGAGCTGCTGTTTCTGCTGCTGGAGCTAATTGGGATTGAAACGCTGAGGGAGGATTCACAGAAATGCTCCTGGCACCAAATCAGCAAATGGATGCTGATCTCAGAGAGGTGGAGATGCTGCTGCAGAGGTTGTGTACTCCTGTTGTTGTCTTCCCCCTCCACCTGCACAGTCCATGCTCTGCTCTGTGGAGGGTAGTGGAGACAGTGAGGAGGACGTGCCATCCCCTTGTCCAGAGCAGAAGGTGGGCATCTTCTGGGAATGTCTCTTTTGCTGGTATTTCTCACCAACTTAGCCCTACCTCCACCCATCTCATGTTTTGTAGCTCATCCTAAAGCTCCCCACCTTCTCTTTCTTATGAGTTAGACCTTCCTGGAATAGCTCTTAAGGAAACCATGTCCTATCTCAGGCTGATCCTTGCACCATTATGGAAGGAAGGAAGAGCAGATGCTCAGATAGAGCAAAAGACAAGAGCAGGGAATTGCAGAGATGGCTGCTGCCCATTTTCGCATGCTTACAACTTGGATGCAGGGCTTAAGTCCCATATCTGTGGCAGTTTGCTCCATTGGCATTGGTACAGCTGATGAGCAGAGGGATGTTCCCCCAGAATATGATTCCCTTGGGATGAATAAATTATCATGCTTTCAGGATGCTTTTCATGAGAAGACAGCAAAAGGCTCTCCTATTGTTAGATGTCCCCTCACTAAAGAAGGACATGGAGGTGCTGGAGCGTGTCCAGAGAAGGGCAACGGAGCTGGGGAAGGGTCTGGAGCACAAGTGTGATGAGTTCCCTTGTGGCTGAGGGAACTGGGGGTGTTGAGCCTGGAGAAAAGGAGGCTGAGGGGAGACCTTGTGGCTCTGTCCAAGTCCTTTGGAGGAGGGTGGAGAGAGGTGGGGGTGGGTCTGTTCAACCAAGGACCAAGGGACAGGGCAAGAGGAAATGGCCTCAAGTTGCACCAAGGACAGTTGAGATGGGATGTGAGGAAGAATTTCTTTGCTGCAAGGGTTGTCAGGCATTGGAAGGGGTTGGCCAGGGCAGTGGTGGAGTCCCCATCCCTGGAGGGATTGAAGAGTCGTGTAGACATAGTGCTGAGGGACATGGGTTAGTCATAGGGGACTTGTCAGTGTGAGGTTCATGGTTGGACTCGATGATCTTAAAGGTATTTTCCAGTCTGTGGAAATTCTGTGATTCTGTGTCAGGTTTTCCTGTTCGGTGCTGGTAGGGAGATGTTGAGGTGCAGCTGGTGTTGAACTCAGGCTAAAACCAGAGCTGAATTTTGAGATGACCCAATGGGAAATGGATATAAACAGGCTGTCCTGGAATCTGAAGGAGGCGTAGACAAACCTATAAGTTTGTACAGGAAATTCCTGTATACAGGAAAATACAGGAAATCCTCGAGCAAAGACAATAAAACTCATGGGAGGAGCAAGTGGGGAAGAGAAATGAGCAGCCACTTTCTCCCCAGGCAGAAGGCTTATGCTCAGTTTTTTTTTCATATGCAGTCTTGTGAAAGCAACACAATATTTCAAGGTCACCCAGGGGAATTTGTGTGGAAGATGAGAAGATCTTGGAAAGCACAGGAACTGTTCTCCCAGCTTTCTGCTTTGCCCTTCTCCAGTGAGTCCTACGTATTTTGGGGACAATCATGTTGGTGGGTGTGATGGAAGCCTCAAATCGAGTGGAAGGCGATGCAAATTGGATTGACGCACTTTGTGCCCACGGAGGACTTCTGAAACCAGTGGAACCTCTGTGGGGGAAAAGGGAGGTAGACATGCAGCTCCTGATGCAGATGAGCTTAGTGAAGATGTCACTTTGATCTGTAGCAGGGCTCAGCAAAGTTACAAGCATGTCTGGGGGCATGAGAGAGCAAAGAGGGAGCATAGGATGGGGAGCGTGGTGTCCTCTACTCACCAAAGGGCACCTTCACCTGGAATGATGCCTCTGCCCATGGAAACGGGCTTTGCAGGGCCTATATAGGGCTGGAAAGGGCCTGTTCCTGGGTGGGAGAGATGTTACAGGAAAGGAGACTGCAGATGGGGTATTACTGAGAACTGGGAGAATGAAAATATCTGGATGATTTGCTCCAGATGTCCCAGGTTGGCCAGAGAAGCTGTGGCTGCTCCTCCCTGGAAGTGTTCTTGGCCAGGTTGGATGAGGCTTTGAGCAACCTGGTCTAGTGGAAGGTGTCCCTGCTGCTGGCAGGGGGGTTGGAACTGGATGATCTTTAAGGTCCCTTCCAACCCAAACCAGTCTGGGATTCTATGATTCTGACACCCATCATGTGTGTTCATACTGATCCTTGGCTTTGTTAAGGATGAAGAGATGTCCTGTTGACTTTGGAGGCCTGTTGACTGCACATGATGCAAAGGGCTTTGCTGGTCCACATCCATGGGCTGTTCTGCAACAAGTGGTGGCCTCTGCTGTTGGTGGCCCATCTCAACCCACTGTAGGTCCTTCTAGGGCTTCGAATGCTTTCCATGTCCTGTCTACAAGTGTGAAGACACGCAGACCTCTTCAGCAGCCAGGCAATATGGGCTCTGCAAACACAGGCAGGGTGTCAGCAGGTGACAGTTGTCATTCAATCATCTGTTTGATCTCCTCATAGGAGAATGAGCAAATATTTGGAAATCCTCTATGATGGTTGGTGGAGTTGGGAAGAGAAAATAAGAGAGATGTTCAAAGACACTCTAACAAGCTTTCTAGATTTGAACTGGGGGACAGTTGGTGATGATCCATCTGGGCATGTTCTGATCCGGTTGTCTTATTAATAATACCTTTGCTAATTAACTGTGGTTCATTTTCCTGCCTCGTCTGTGGACAGACCTAACAGTGCATTAGCAAACTCTCTGCCTTAATTAATCTCTTTGTTTAAAGAGAGCAGAGCAAACACGGCTTGGCTGTCTCACCAGTCTCGGGGGAAATGTGGTCAGAGCATCACCCAAGATGGGAGGGAAATCCTTCCATGGAAAATCCCTCTTTCCATGAGGTGCCAAGGTAAGGGATGGAGGTGTGGTTGCATCCAAAAAACCACAGCATGATTCATGTCCCCATCCCTGGAGGTATTTAAAAGATGGGTAGATGAGGTGCTCAGAGATCTGGTTTAGTAGTGGACAGGTATGGTTGGACTCAATGATCTCAAAGGTCCTTTCCAACCAAACGATTCTATGTCTAAAGAGAGGCTTTATATTTATTTCACACAGCAAGAATGTACCCTGCGGAGAGGACAAGGTTGTATCAGATGATGGAGCCTGTTTTTTTTGGAGGGGAAGCTGAGTGGTCCCAGTTGTCAGAAGAAAAGCAGCAATCCCAGCTCCAGGTGCCCTTTCCCTCCTCCCATCCTTCCTCTCCATTCTGATGTGCTGTGAATTACCATCTGCAGCTCGGGACGGCCTGGCCTCAGATGAACGCTAG
>NW_010301991.1:6766-11975 GCF_000700745.2 Antrostomus carolinensis
GAACATCATCAAAATTCAACAGCAGCCTCCAGAGCCTTTCCGGTGCCTCGCCTACAAATTTCTCCAAGAGGCTAGAAAGCCCCAATTTAGCACTGCTCAGTGATTAGAGAGAAACCCAGGAGTTTGGGCTCCTTTGTGCCTAGGGAGTCTCCATCCTCAAAGTGTCTTTTAATGTAATCGAGTCCTTTTTAAGTAGGAAAATGATGCTTTGGCTTGGATGTGCAAAAGTCCATCTCTGGGCTTGTTCAGCCCTGGAGAGGCTGAGTGGGAGATTGCAGCTGGGAAAGATGGTGCAAATAAAGCCACAGGTGACAGGAGCTGCTGGCACTTTCCCATGTGTGCCCAGCTGCTGGCGGATGACATGGAGGTGGTTTCAAACCTGAAATTGTAGAATCATCAAATGGTTGGGGTTGGAACAGTTCCAACCTCCCATCAGCAGGGGCACCTTCCACTAGACCAGGTTGCTCAAACCTGGCCTTGAACACTTCCAGGGAGGAGCAGCCACAGCTTCTCTGGACAACCTGGGACACTGTCTCACCACCCTCACACCAAACAATTTCTTCCTCACATCTCAGCTCCATCTCCCCTCTGCCACTTTCAAGCCATCACCCCTTGTTCTCTCACTCCCTGCCCTTGGCCAAAGTCCCTCCCCAGCCTTCCTGGAGCCCCTTCAGGTACTGGGAGGCCATTAGAAGGTCTCCCTGGAGCCTTCTCTTCTCCAGGCTGAACAGCCCCAACTCTCTCAGCCTGTCCTCACAGCAGAGCTGCTCCAGCCCTCGCATCATCCTCGTGGCCTCCTCTGCACTGGCTCCAGTAGCTCCATGTCCTTGTGCTGTTGGTGTCCCCAGCACTGGAGGCAGCACTGCAGGTGGGGTGTCAGGAGAGCGGAGCAGAGGGGCAGAATCCCCTCCCTCCACCTGCTGCCCACGCTGCTCTGGGTGCAGCCCTGGATACAGTTGGCATAATGGTTGGACTTGATCTTTAGGGTCTTTTCCAGCCTAAAGGATTCTATGATTCTGTCTCACACAGCTTTCCATGCTCCTTCTGTAGACAGTGGAGAGACCTTGGCACCTGCAGGTGATTCAGACCCTCTATTTTACCTGCCTACCATAGGATGGGATGAATTACCCCCACCAAAGCCACCTCTCCCATAGATCATAGAGGGAATCCAGGCAAACCACTGAACCTCATCAGCCTTTGTCCAAAATGCTGGACCTAAGTGCAATGTCCCCATCAACACGAACGCTCTGGTTGCTCTCAGCATCCGCTGTGCTGGTTTCACATTGTTCAGCCTTTTCATCTGTGATACAAGCAAAACCATCTCCTCCAGGATGCAACGTTGTTTGTGCAGAAGCTTGTTGGTTGCAGACTCGCTCTCCAGGAGAGTTGACAAACCAATGTGCAAGAGGGCAAATATCTCAACGAGGAATGACGTTGAGTCAAGTCTTGTCTCATCTCACTCAAAATGCTGCTGCAATTGCTAAAGTAGCAGCTCAGATTTGTGGTGGTGCAGAATGTGACCCATTCCCTCTAGAGTTAGAGGCAAGAGCAGAGCTCTTTTTCTACCAAAAGAGCTGATCTGGTTGTCAGAAACATTTCAGGAATTCCTGTTAATTCACCCATCACTTCAGTGGGAAAAAAACCCCACGAAAGCTGAAACATTTTGACAGTTGAAACGTTTTAACAATCTTGCATGAAAATGCTTCAATTTTCTCATTTAGAAGTTACATTTAATTTTTTAAACTTCAATTTTATTTTAAAAGGCCTCCAAAATATTTTTCTGAAGAGATACCAAATAAAATATGTCTTCAGATCCCACGTGCTTTTTAAGAACATGTTTCTCAATATCATAAATAAACAATATTTTTTTAAAAGTGAGGTTATAGGCACAGCTTTGATAAAAACATTTATATGTGTGTGGCATACAGTGCCACCCCTGCCAGGTAGGACTGGAAAAAGGGGTCAGTGATTAGTTAGAAGTTAAATTATAGCAATTAAATTACAGTTTTGCAAACTAATTAAACTGTGTTTACCCAGAAGTCTCTTTATTCCCACTCATCCAACCTCCCAACAAATAAAATTCAAGAAATCTTTCCTCTTTTTCCCCCAAAATAAAGACAAACCATTAAACCCTGAGATAAGATACCAACACATGCTGAGGTTACTATTGATAAGGGCAGAGTTGGACCTCAGGAGGTGTCAGCCATAGATGTAGCTCCCCCAGTTCATGCCTGGTGTCCCCGAGGTGCACACATGTACCTTTACAACAAAACAGACACAGGACAATAAATTCACACCCTCCCTTATTTATTTCCATCCATAAACTTCATGGAAGCTCTTGTAGGAGCAAAACTTAATTTCTAATAGAGAGAGGAGGTGGACACCAGAAGAGCTTGCTCATCACCCTGGCCTGGGGTCATGTGAAGAACATTTAGGTGGAAAATGACATTTGCAGTTGCTCTGCAAGACCCACACACTGAACGTGGGCATGGGCAGCTCAGAGACTTGTGCACAATGGATATTAAAAATTCAGCATTCTGAGCAGAGCTTGGGGCTTTTAAAGCCACTTAGATCTTCCTGTGACCTTTTGTCTTCGTTTTCTGGGAGAGTGCTGGTCCCCTGGGACCGATGGCAGCTCAGTGTGTAGTGGTGAAGTTCAGCACTGAGGAGTTTTGATGACTGCAGAGACAAACTCTGACTCTTTCCTGCTAGGATGGGTTTCTCATGGGACCTCTGAGAAGTTCTGCCTCCTGTGGCTGCAGAAATCCCCTCCAAGGCTAAATCTTTTCTGTAGCTTCAACTTCCAGCTTTTGTTTTCTAATAGATACTCCTGAGACCAGTTCAGGATGAAACAAAGCTTGAGAACTGGGCTGAAGGCTGAGGTTTGAGAAAAGGAGCTTAAACAACGCAGGAATATTTAGATGCTGGTGGAGGACAAAGAAGAGGGGCCCAGGCTCCCACATAGGCAGAAATTTGGATGAAGGATTGAAAGGAGGTTGCATTTGGCCAGGCTGGAGGAACCTGATCTAGTTGAAGATGTCCCTGGTCACTGCAGTGGGGTTGGATTAGATGAGCTTTAAAGATCCCTTCCAACCCAAAAAAACATTCTGTGATTCTATGAAAATGCAGAACCTGGTAAGATGTGGATACAAAGATATCAATGTCCCATGACAAGGTGGTGTTGGATTTGACCATGTGGTCAGTGGTTAAGACAGTGGAGATGTGGGTACAGTCCTCTGAGCCACCACAAAGCATGCATGACACCAAGACCAGGTGAGAGAGACTAGGCTTGGGCAGTCATAGAATCCCAGACTGGTTTGGGTTGGGAGGGACCTTAAAGCCCATCCAGTTCCAACCCCCCTGCCAGCAGCAGGGACACCTTCCACTAGACCAGGTTGCTCAAAGCCTCATCCAACCTGGCCTTGAACACCTCCAGGGAGGAGCAGCCACAGCTTCTCTGGCCAACCTGGGACACTGTCTCACCACCCTCACAGTCAAAAAGCCTCAATAGATCTGGGGCAGAGTTTCTCTATCTCAGGTCTCTGTCTGTAAAGGATGAAATGTTTGTACCATTGATGCTTCTTTCAGAAGAGCCTGGGAGATGAATCCCAGCTGCACCACAGGCTGAACTGAAAACAAACGTTTGGGCTGCCAAAAACAAACCTAAGCAGCAAAACATTATGGCCAAAACTCAGCTGAAGATGACAGTTTGCTAGATAAAATCCACTGAGGTGCTGGGAAAATAAAAATAAAGCAAAACCCAGTGCTCCAGGGCTTTTAAGATATATTTTTTGCACAATAGCTGCCTTTTTAAATGTAAAAAGGAATAATCAGATTCTCACCGGGAGCGTGTGTTATGTTCACACCATGAGCTGTAGGATTCTCCCTTCCCAGTTGTACTGAGATGAAAGCAAAAGCGCTCAATCTTTTATTCAGGAAGGCAGAAGTAGTTAAGGTGATTAACTGTTCCTTATGAAATACTGTCCAAAGGACTGCGCTGATTTTATAGCCAACCCAGAAACCTGCTGGTGAATTGTTTTCACAGACCTGGTATGATAAGGGTGTCCAAGTCAGGTAGAGGAACATGAAAAATTTGCTCTGATATTATGTCAAGAATTTTCATGAATAACAAAGTCCCAAAGGGAACAGGGTTTATGTTTTAAATTATGCATCACTTGTAATGAAGATGTTATATAGCGCAATGGATCATCGATCTGTACAAACACAGCATCCATCACATCCAAACAAGGGCTGCTGAGGGCTTTGCGTTGCTATGTTTGGTCTTGTTTCACTTTCTCCCTGGCTTTCTGGCTAGAATCACCATTGAAAACTGGACAAAATGGGCTAATCTCAAATCTGCTGTGCCCATAGGTCTGTGGTTTTTAAATCTGTGTGATGGGAGTCACTGAGGTAAACTCTTTTAGTTCAGAATATTATGAAATGTTAGAAGAAAAAAGGCAATCTAAATTCTTGAAGGAAACAGTAATAATTAAGAATTTGTTCCAAACTTTGTCCTGAGTCTATTGTAAGGTGTGAAAAAGACCAGGAGTAAAACAATGAAGTCATTTAAACCCTAAAATAACACCAGGGAACATCCCTCGGTATCAGCCCTGTCTCTGAAGGAAGTTCCAATGAGCGTGTTGTGTGTGTCTGTGTGTTTGTAGGACTCGCCTCGCTTAACACTACATGCCTGGCGGGTAGATGCATCTGTTTGAGCTTCTGACCCTGAGCTCCCTTTGCAGTCGGTGGAGTGAAAAAGTCACTGAAAGGACAGATTGTTGGACCAAAGAGAAACCTTAGTCATGCTTCTACTGAGGAGAGGATGCAGACTGAGCATGGCCATCCCAAATCTTCGGTAATTCCCGCTGGGAACACAGAAACACTTCACCCAGATTGCTCACCTATTTCAACAAGCAAATCCAACCACCCATGAACAGAAATCTAGAGGAAAAACAGGTTATCTTTTTTTTTCATGGTGCACGTGTGTCCTTGTTTTTAGCTGGGACAGAGCTGGGTTTCTTTTTAGTAGCTAGAATAGTGCTGTGGTTTGGTTTAATGGGATTTGTTATGAGAAAAATGTTGATAACGTGCTGATGTTTTCAACTGTCACCAGAAGTTGAAGGACGTTGTGTTTTGCTAGCCTACAAGTGCAAGGTCTGGAGGACGTGAGAAGTATTAAAATTAATGAGCTAGATTGGCATTTGGATAT
>NW_010301992.1:0-4818 GCF_000700745.2 Antrostomus carolinensis
AGAGTGGTCTAGCAATGACTTCAGCCAGTTCTCTCAACAGCCGCGGGTGCAACCCATCTGGACCCATAGATTTATGGATGTCCAGATTGCTTAATTGGTCTCTAACCCAGTCCTCATCCACCAAGGCAAACTCCTGTATTGTTCTGACTTTCTCCAGGGCCTCAGGGGTACAGGGCTCCTCAGGACAGCTTCCAGAAGAGTAGACAGAGGCAAAGAAGGCGTTCAGTAACTCTGCCTTCTCTAGTTGCTTCCCTACATCCATTGACAACAGTCTTATATTCTTCCCAAGTGGTCAAGCCTTCCTTCCATGATCTATAAACTCTCCTCTTCCACTTGAGCTTTCCTAGCAGTTCCCTGTTTAACCATGCAGGTCTCCTGGCTCCCTTCCTTGACTTCCTACGTGTCGGGATGCTCTGATCTTGAGCTTGTAAGAAGCAGTCCCTGAATGTTTTTATTTTTCTCTACTACTGATTGGAGTCACATTGATACATATATCACTTTTGTAATGCATGCATTTCAGTTTGTCTTTTTCACTAGCTAGTGTCATCAACTCCCTGATCAAAACTCTTCTTCCAAATGTTTAAAATACTATGTACCTAAAAGTAATGATTGCATAAACATCCAATATGCAGTCATATTGTGCAAATAATTTTGCAAGGGAGAATGATAACATATAAATATATGTCTCATGTTTTACAAGGATTAACTCAATGATAATTTTGTTATACATGTGTATAAATAATGGAAAATAAGGATAGATAATAAAAATAAGGGAAGACCTTTAACACCAAAGTGAAGTTTGATTTTAGCTAATATTTCCTTCTAAATACAGGAGATAGTTTAACTTCATTCCAGAATAGGTGATGTGTTTATCTTACCTTGTGCCCTCCTGTTCCACAGTAGTCTTTGACTTACCATATTGTGACCTTTATAATAGCTTTATAGAGGATCAATCAGGCCAAGACAGAACTGTAATACAAAGAAGTATTCATTATTTTATATTGGCTTAAACTAATAGGCATGACAAGTAAAACACAGGTGATTGATTTCCTGACCTTTATAGTGTTTTATATGTAAAGTGCATAAGTTCCAGCCATACGAGATATTTAATGTTAAAAATGAATTTTAATGTTTAACTATATTTGTTATATGCTGCCAGTGGAACTCCTGTTTTGTGACAGCAAAATCTACTATTTCATCTCTTTGCATTACTCCTTTCATTAACTTCTCTGATACCTTTCCAGTTCTTTAAAATATAGTATGATTATCCCAAGAATAAGATCTCTTTTAATAGCTATTCATTTTATGTGACTGTGTACTGAATTGTAATTAAGCTAAAATCATATTCAGGAATTCTTCAAATGCTAACTTTCCAAACAGCTACATAAACTACTAATGTATCTTTGGGACTTCATATAAAAAGACAGCACTAGAAGTTGTGTGGGAGTGGGAAAAATAGGTGAAAAATACATATTATACTGTTTTGACAAAAATCAGAATCCATTTCTGAAATAAACTCGTTATCTAACTAACATAAAGAATTCATTGAATCTTAATGATTTTTTTCATTACAGAAAGCAAGTTTTGGGCACCCACCCATAACTTGCTTACAGGAGAATTAACTAAGATTTTCTAAAGCTCATTATGGCTTTAGGTATGTAAAATACTAGAGATCACTTTTGCAATGTGAATCAAAGGATCTAATTTTCAATTCCAATAGAAAGCTACTGACTTCCTTAAAATCAAATATATTTATAAGGTCTGTGTTAGATGCTCTCAAGTTCAGGTGCCTCTTCTCTAAGTATCTTCTATTTGAAGATACCAATTCTAAGAGTGGTATCAACCTAAAATCACAGTGAATGGAAGTTGTGTGAAACAGTTGTGTTAAACCATCTATTTCAAATCTATATTTCAGACTTCTTTGCATGTACCTCTTTTACTCACTTCTATACCCCATGAATTTTAACATTCATGCTCTTTAGTGCTTTGAAAAATCTGTAATTGGCCCAATGTGTAGCTACCTTGATTCTGCCTACAGACCAGAATGTGGATATCATTATCAAGCAAATAGCAAATAATTATCTTCATTTGCTCCCTAAGTTCTTCATAGTCAGATAAATATTTTTTTATTTTTCTCTACTACTGAATGGAGTCACATTGATACATATATCACTTTTGTAATGCATGCATTTCAGTTTGTCTTTCTTTTTCACTAGCTAGTGTCATCAACTCTTTATCCTTTTGATGTTTTCATCAAACCAGGGGACTCTTTCTTTTGCTGAAAATACACCAGATCTTAAGAACAGCTTTGATGGGTCATTTCAGCACCTATATTATCAAACATTGCCAAAAAAGGTTACTTGGCCACAGGTCAGAATGGATTCTCCTAGCCTAGAATGGTTCTTCTCACTCCTGAATTACGTTTCTTAGCCACTAAGGCAATCTGTGGATGCACAATGAGATTGTATTTATTCTTAAAAGTGGGCTTTTATGCAAAAGGAAAAAAGGAAAAAGGGATCACCATAAATATTTGGGACACTGGATTTAAATGAATCTCCTGAACTTTCTTACCATTGCTTTGTACCAATGTTCTCATTCGTAATAAAAATATATTGCAATGTCAAGCAATAGAGGGCAGTTATACTGCATATTTATACAAAATAAACATGCAGTTATCAGTTCTGATATTTAGTTGGTGACTAATTCTTAAATCATAAATGCTAGAAATTGTGTTAAATTTGTTGGTTAGGTGCCCCTTCCTAGGAGTAATTGCCATGTCCCCCTCCCACATGGTGGTGAAAGAATACACAAATAACACTTGAAGCCTAAGAGTTCCTGTGCTCATCTTACTGGATGACTAGATGCAGAAAAATAAAGCACTGCAAGAAATAGGGTGAAATTAACATTTTCTTCTTTCTGCATCTCCTGCAATTTTCTTTCTTCTTTGTTTTCCCTGTTTTCCCCAGTTTTCCTTAAATGAAGCATGTTTTAGTGAAAATGAAAAAGCAAAATCAATAACTCCTTTATTGAAGTCTGACAGGATTTGATCAGAATAATTATTATTTTAATTATTATTCCTTTAGAAGTGGAGAAGATACAGGGATTTCTTACTTTGACATAGATTTTCTATTCCCTGTTTGTGAAAACTAGTTATCCTGGAATTTCCTGTTAAATTGTCCTGTCCAAGCTACCTTGTCTTCTCTGAGATCCTGCTCTCTTTCAAGATATCATCACTGTCTTCATAGCAACCGAATGTAGCTGATATACTTGTACATTGACAGATCTTCTAAAAGGATGCTGAGTTAACTGAGTATCCTTTATCATCATTAACCGAGTATTATTCTTATCTACAACTTTTACACCTACAAACAAGAGTAATGACAGCGATTTTATTTCTAGAAGAGTTAATTTGAAATATGGTACTGCTGGATATAATGTAGTTGAAGGTAGTTTTGATTCCAGATTAATACAAGATCAGAATGTCCAAC
The DNA here is from genome assembly GCF_000700745.2 of Antrostomus carolinensis. Lineage (NCBI taxonomy): Eukaryota > Metazoa > Chordata > Aves > Caprimulgiformes > Caprimulgidae > Antrostomus > Antrostomus carolinensis. Next base: position 3,489 of record NW_010301992.1, read on the forward strand.
TGCAAACATCTGAATAATGTAAGTTTTACTCCACATTTTTCTTAGCATCTCAGACTCTTAAATTAAATTATTTAGTCAATTCATACTTGAGTGTAGGCTACAGCATATAATTATTTTATTTTATCTTCTTTAAAGAAAAATCTTGAAAAGCATTTTAAAAATTACTATCATTACATCACAAAAATGTGTGACTGGACGGGGCAAATATTTGTGCCCCTAACAGTAGGTGATAGTAAAAAATGCATAAGAGGACTGATGTATAAGGAAAAACTTAAAAAAAAAGGAACAAAAAAATTCTAAAGGATTATGTCTGCTGTCAAAAACCTAAGTCTTTAGAAAGATAGGAAATTTTGTTCTTATTCAAACATTCAAGAGTATTGTCATGTAATTGATATTTATCCATATATGATGAAGTTTCATCAAAGAACAAAGAAAGCAATCATGGCAGAATGATTAACACTTTCAGTGTTTCCTCCACTGTCATTAAGATTCAAAACCCAAGATCAACCTGGCACTGCCAGCTCATTATCAAATATAAAATTCAAGCTCTACTAATAATAAATCTTTAGTTTGACATTTATATGTACGTATTTACAAAGATGTAACATGTACTTCCTCTTTGCCCATAATACAAGCTTTTGGGCATAAAAACCCCAAGGAAAAACAAAACAAAACAAAACAAAACAAAACAAAAAATTCCCTGGACTTCATTAGGGCCAACTTTGGCCTTTCCCTAGGGAAAATCCCATGGGGAAGGGTACTTGAGGGTAAAGGGGCCCAAGATAGCTGGCTAATATTCAGGGACTGCTTCTTCCAAGCTCAAGATCAGAACATCCCAACATATTGGAAGTCAAGGAAGGGAGCCAGGGGACCTGCATGGTTAAACAGGGAACTGCTGGGCAAACGCAAGTGGAAGAAGAGAGTTTACAGATCATGGAAGGAGGGCTTGACCACTTGGGAAGAATATAAGGTTGTTGTCAGAGGATGTAGGGAGGCAACTAGGAAAGCTAAGGCCTCATTAGAATTAAACCTTGCGAGAGGGGTCAAGAACAACAGGAAGAGCTTCTTCAAATACATAGCTGATAAAACTACCACTAGAGGCAATGTAGGCCCACTGATGAATGAGGTGGGTGCCCTGGTGACAGAAGATACAGGGAAGGCAGAGTTACTGAATACCTTCTTTGTCTTTGAAGCTGTCCTGAGGAGCCCGGTACCCCTGAGGCACCAGAGGAAGTCAGGGCAATAGAGGAGTTTGCCTTGGTGGATGAGGACTGGTTTAGGGACCAATTAAGCAATCTGGACATCCATAAATCTATGGGTCCAGATGGTT
>NW_010301992.1:4979-7041 GCF_000700745.2 Antrostomus carolinensis
GGAACGACTTATCCTTGGTGCCATCTCAAGGCATATCAAAGGATAAGGGGGTCATTAGGGACAGTCAACATGGCTTCACCAAGGGGAAGTCATTCTTGACCAATCTTCTAGACTTTTATGAAGACACAACCAGGTGGCTAGATGATGGCAAGGCAGTAGATGTGGTCTATCTTGATTTCAGGAAGGCATTTGACACCGTGTCCCACAGCACCCTCGCTGCCAAGTTGAGGAAGTGTGGACTGGATGACCAGGTAGTGAGGTGGACTGTTAACTGCCTGGTGGGAAGAAGCCAGAGAGTGGTGGTCAGTGGGACAGAGTCTAGTTGGAGACCTGTGTCCAGTGGAGTCCATCAAGGGCTGCTACTGGGACCAGTATTATTCAATATATTCATAAATACCTGGATGAGGGAATAGAGTGCACTGTCAGCAAGTTTGCTGATGATACAAAGCTGGGAGGAGTGGCTGACACACCAGAAGGTTGTGCTGCCATCCAGCAAGACCTGGACAGGCTGGACAAATGGGCAGAGAAAAACTTAATGAAATATAATAAGGGCAAGTGTAGGGTGTTGCATCTGGGCAGAACAATCCCAGGCGCCAGTATAAGTCAGGGAATGATGTCTTAGAGAGCAGTGTATGGGAAAGGGATCTGGGAGTCCTGGTGGACAGCAGGATGACCATGAGCCAGCACTGTGCCCTTGTGGCCAGGAAGGCCAGTGGCATCCTGGGGTGGGAGGAGGAGGGAGAAAAGGAGGGTCAGAAGGAGAGAGACAGAGAAGACAACCGCTGACTGCACGCCAGTATAAGTCAGGGAATGATGTCTTAGAGAGCAGTGTATGGGAAAGGGATCTGGGAGTCCTGGTGGACAGCAGGATGACCATGAGCCAGCACTGTGCCCTTGTGGCCAGGAAGGCCAGTGGCATCCTGGGGTGGGAGGAGGAGGGAGAAAAGGAGGGTCAGAAGGAGAGAGACAGAGAAGACAACCGCTGACTGCACCGCACCATGCCGCATCACTGCTGGAACAAGCAACTGAGACATCCTCGCCCACCCCTCACTGTCACCTCATCACTGGACCCGTGGTGGTGACTATTCTTGCTGCCCTATCCCGACTCCTTGCTTGATTTCCCATCTTTCGTTCCATCCTGCCCTATCGCTATTCTCTTTATCACTCTTCTTTTTGTAATAAAAGGTGTTCTGGGAGTACGGTATGTGACCTCGTTTGTGTCTTAATCTCGCTCTTGGGATCATACCGAAACCTTCCCTGACATCGGATCGGGGCATTTAAATGATCCCGACATCGGACTGGGACACCATGTATACTTATATATACATGTATATATATGTGTGTATATATACAAATATATACGTATAAATGCAGGTTTATATATGTCTTTGTATGTGTGCATGCAAACTGGTGCTGTACATACACACACGGTCACACTTATTACATATAGCTTTTTATCTATTGTGAAAGCCTAGGTGCTAAAAACAATCATACAAGATATTTTATCAAGATTTTTTGCATCCTAACTTCTTCAGATTCAAGTGTTTTATTTGTCTTAAACTTCACATTTTTTATAGTATTAAGATTTTCAGTTGCAATTCTACAGATCCTACATGTGGATTTATGTCTTTATGAGGTTTACTATTATTTTACTTGAATAAATTTGAAGTAATGCAAACTGAATTTTACAAACCAATAAAAATTCACTCATTATTGATTACAGATATTATTACCAGTTACTTTTGGAGAATAATAATTTTGAGGAAAAGTTGCAGAGTAACCTCACCCAGTGAATTTCTAAAATAGTTTTCTTAACTATGTAATATGAGAAATATTCACTATATCTGAAACATATATTTTGTGTAACAAGAATGAGAAAATATTCCTGAATTTTAGAGTGAAAGATTAAGACAGAATTTTCTGAAAAAAACCTACTACTTGTATCTGAAATACAGGTTATTTCATAACTTTAAAAGTCAGCATGCACCAATGGTGTAGTTTATGGCAATCAAACCATTGGAAATAAATACTGAATTTCTTAAAGGTATTTCATAGCTCTTTC
>NW_010301992.1:7067-17125 GCF_000700745.2 Antrostomus carolinensis
CTACTATAAATAATTAAACAAAGTAACTATATCTAAGCAATCACAGACAAAGCTAAAATCAAAGTTTATCTTTGTGCTAAAAGTATTTCAGTTGGGAAAAACATTTAAGTAAGATAAAATAGTTATCCATTCAAGAAAGAAATAAGTACAGAATAACACAATATTGGAACAGAATGATCCACGCAAAATAATGTAAATTGATGACATAGATCTGATTAAAAGGAAGAAAAAAGTTTTAGTGGTTGACTTTGCCTAAGCTAATCATGATAGGGTCCATTTACAATCAGTTGCTAGAAACAGACACTTCCAGGTATGGTTCGTTTCACTCCATATGAAATGTCTGAAATTGATTAGATTAGCTGTGCCCTAAAAGAGCCTCTTTTCTACACTAATCAAAAAGGACACACACAGAGATTAGCTTACCTATCAGTGTCTACAATGTGGGTGGTAAAATATAACTGAAATGTAATTAATCAGATTTCTGTAAAGTACTTGCACTGCTTTCCATATATCTAGTCAGATCCTGTTTGCAAGTATGTTTCAATAGTAGTAACAAGATGGAATAATTTCAGTGGAGTTGAATGTACCTAGATGAACAAATCCTAATGAAGTTGGCAAAGCTATGAGCTTGTCTCCTTAGAAAATCTCAACCTAAATAGTTAAATAAATTATACAAACACAGTTATTTCGAATATTTGAATCTAATTCTCAGCTCTTGTAAAAAGGTGGATCTAGTAATAAGAGATTTAAGCATCTGAATACTAGTTTAACACCAATTAAGTCTCTCAGACTGAATAAAACACCATTTTAAATTTACAAAGCTGTGCCCAAGACGCTATCTTAAAAAAATGCCATATGCTTAGTCACATAACATAAATGACATTTACAATAAGCAAAGGTATACTCTTATAAACTACACTTAACAAGTCTCAGTGTGCCACAGTTTACTAGAGAATTGAGTTCTTTCATTAACTGGTTGTGAGTGTGCATGAGTTGTTTGTTTAGTGGGTTTTTTTTTTCTGCTGTTATCAAGATATTATCTTTGTCAGTGTCTGTGTCTATCTAGAAGTTATCACCATGACATACAAGTGTACTAGAATAATAAGGAACCATTGATTCCTAGCACAGTATGGATATTAACAACTTTAAAAATTCATTTTCAAAACTGAGTTTGCCCTCAACATGCCTGAAATTTGCAATCTTTGAAAAAGGCTGTGTACAGAAGTTTCAAAGATTCAGGGCACTAAGGAAGATTAGACTAGCTGTAGAAAATGCTATGTTAATTTAAAGTCTGGCTTAAATCCAGGTATTTGAGAATTTGACTATATTAGAAAATGTTAGGCGGGGAAAAAAAGCCCTTTTGGGTACTAAGTAGGTGCTGCTTTGTTCATCTTTAAACTTTATAATTTTTTAATTTTTTTTTTTTTTTTTTTAGCCTGGTAATGACAATTAATACCAGGTGGGCTGGTATTTTAATTATGTAAATGTAAGTTTATATGGCCATTAATGACTACTTAGAAATTCTTGTGGTCTCCAGCTGCCACTGCTAAAATCTATGAACTTGCTTAACTCGTGTTTGCCACATTTGCCAGTCCCATGTCTTAGATCACTGTAAATGTCTGTGAATCAAGTTGCACAGGAAAAAAAAAAAAAATCTGGTTTACCTAAAGGTTACCATCTAAAGTCAGGCACCTGGTCTCACTTTGTCAACAGAAAGAGAATTTAGCTGTGCAAACTGTTAATGATCAAAATCTTGTTAATGGGTAAGGAGGAATCACACTATATATATAAACAATATTTTTTTGTTAGTATAATTGAAATTTTAACAAATAAATCAAAGAATTAGTTCAGATCCAATTGTTACAGAGAAAGATAACAATTCTATAGAGAAAATGTCTCAATGCCCACGGTTTACAGTTGTGAGGCCTCCAGCGTTAGCCTATACCCCATCCCTTACTATAGCTATGCATTTTGATGCCCTAGGATGTCTGAAAATGGAGATTTGTAGGCCATTTAGAATACTAATGATGACAGATATTACACAATCTGCATTAGAACCTTGTTCTGTAGAGGCAGCTGGAGGCCAGGGAGAGTTCCCTGAGGCAGCTAGGATGGCATTAAGTGCTTATGTAAAACCTGTTATACATACAACGTATACAATCAATGAAGAGAGAAAGCTCTTCTGAGATGGCGTTTCAACCCAAGCAGTGATAAATTTAATGTGAGGAAGTGACTTATGACTGTCTGCTGTCTTCTGATTTTAATGGGGAAATACACAGCTAGGACTTGGAAACCTAAATTTAGCACAGCAAAATTAAAAGAGAAGAAACAATAATTCATGCTGCAATAGCAGCAAACAGTTCTGAGTTGTCATTTATGTGTTTGTTCCACCACTATTCCAACCCTTCAGGGTAAGAGACTTCTCTGTTCCTGAAGTCACATACCAATGCTAAACTGGCAAGACTTGCTAACACAGCACAGTGCCAGGCTAATAAGTCTACTGATCTTCAATCTGTTCCAGAAATAACCTTTATACTTTATTGACTACTATCTGTATAAGCATACCCTCACTTTTTAAATCTAAAAAACCTCACTTGATTACATTTTTCTTTGCAACATAAACCAAAACTGTGAAATGCATGCTTTAACTGTCACACCTCTTAATTAATTTTCCTTTTTCACGCTTTGTGAAACAACTGTTTCAGTTCTAACTCCCTCCTGTTCATCACTTCAAAGAGCTTCTCTTTTCTCTTAGAAAATAAAACAAGTTCTTAGACAGGTGGGGTAGTTAAACTAAAACATACTATGTGGATTTCAGATAATGACATTCAAAGACTTTTCTCTGTAATCATCTCTAAATGTCTGATCAAGGAGCATATATGGAGGGGAACTGATTAAATAATGAAAGCTGTCCTTCAGCTAGTATAGTTAGCTGAACTGAATTAATCATAAGCTATTTTTGAGTTCAGCAAAGGTATTGGTCTAGAGAGCTTGCATCAAAAATCAGCATGTTTTTTGGGCTCTCTGAAGTCCATTTATTGTGCTATGGATCTGAATTTTTTGATAATTCTCTTTTAAATCTAATGAGGATGAATTCTGGTTGCTCTAAAGTAGGTTTCAAGTTGGTTTTTAAATTGTTGTTATGGGATCATGAAATCCCAACATCAGGGACACATACAAGCTTAAAAAAAACTGCAAGACATATTTGGAGTGCCTTGAAGATTCTCACTGCAATAATTAGGTTTTTTTGATATAATGAGCCAAGTGGCTAGTTGCTGTCCTTGTACTACTTTTTTTTTTTTTTTTTAGCTTTATAACCTGAAGGGAACCTGAGAGACTTAACCTACGGAAATTTTATCTTAAAGAGTAGTTCTCCTCTGAGAAACCAGTAGTATATTCTGACCTTGGTAAAAAGGATTAATACTCCCTGATTTATTAAATAACTCATGTTTATCCTTTGTTTTTTTTTTAATCTGATACCTAAAAGAATCACTCCTAGATATACCGACTCACTCTTCCCCATCCACCGTTGGGTCCAGTACACCTAGCTCTTGACTAATTTGAGGTTTTTGTATGGAAACTCATTTATGCCTCCAGTAAAATCTAAACTAGTAGGTGGGTTTCTTCTAGGATTTGCTGACACTAGTACTTAAGTTCAAAAGGCATCTTTCAGGTTGTCTTGAAAGTTTCCTGACAACATAACTTCAGGTACTCATATGCTGTATTATGGGGAGAAAGGCATAGGAATAATCATTTGCATACTAACATACCAGTAGATACTGTCCAAGAAGTCAGAGAAACTTGTTGCACATCTGCTTTATTCTAAGGGAGCCGGAAAATACTTTGTTTATGTCCTAAGAACATATCACAACCACCTTACCATAAGATATCCTTGGTGGTATAATTCTCTATTACTCCTTCTGAAAGCAAACCATTGTGAAGTGAAGAATGCAAAAGTTACGATTCAGTACAAGTATTTTTGTGACAACTGATTTAAGAGGGAGAATGAGATTTTGTTTCTATTGTTTTAAGGTTCTGTGTGTTGTGGTTGGTTTTGTTTGTTTGCTTTTTTAATTTAGGAATATTCTAACGTTTAACATATATGAACATAGACTTGTTAAATGACACTTAGCAGAAGTAGATAGAATCTTCTCTTGAGGCTGAGGTGAGCAAGATATCGGCTTATCAGAAAGTGCACATTTCAGTGAAAAGGGGTGATTAAAACAGAAAGGAAACTGAGAGAGTCAAAATTCAGTATGACAATAGATGCTTCAAATACATAAGGACTTTCTTTTGGCAACTGGATGATCTTTCCAAGGCTGATAACTGAATTCTGAAGGCTTTGTACTTCTACAAGATTTGCCTTACAGAAAAGAACAATCAGTAATGCCTGGCTTATATGTGCCAACTAACTGTATCAGGTATTGAGGAAGGCAAGGTCTACAACAGAAAATGAGAGCTACTCTCGCTTAACATAATTTACTTACTCACTGGAAAATAATATTAATAGGACATGCAATATTCTGGGTTTTTTTTGCTGTGTTTTTTAATATTCTTTGACATTTCTCTACTTTTTTAAAAAATACAGATCTTACATAAGATTTGGAGAAAAGGGGAATTTAAACAGAAATATTGGAGAAAATAGTCTATTTGAGAGATTGATGAAAAACAGCTTCATTTTGGTTTTGAAACTCCATTTTCAAAATTTCCTTTTCCCCATTTCCTTTCTTTTCATCTTCCACATTTTCCTCTCACACTGTGAACTTATATTCCACATAATACAATGCTACTTTCTGTCATATTTCAGAATAGGATAAAGATATTTCAAATTTTGTAAGTCATAAAGTCATACATATTTTTTTGTGTGTGTAAAAAAAAAATACTGCACTTCTGAATTAATTTCTTTAAAGTATACTGCTTTCTCAAGTGCCTCCTTTTTGTGACCTATTTTTTGTCTAAATTGTCTGCTGTGAAAAAGGACACCAAGTGTCCTGGAAAACAAACAATGTTGAGACTGTTACAAATTATTTTTTTAAATATCACAAAACAGTGAATTGAGCCTGATTCTGATAAGAATGAACACTCTGAAAGAAACCTTTTTGAGTTTTGTTTTGTTTTGTTTTGTTTTCCCCAGGTTTTCCCGCTGGTAGGACAAAGATGATCCGTGGTTACCAGAATAGAAATAAATTATATTACTCAATAGAATGAATGAATAAATAAATAAATAGAAATAGACTGCTGAGTTCATACAACATATAAATATTTTACAGCTTTATTGAAAAAAATGGACCTTCAGAGATTTTTATCAGTTCAGACAGGGACATGACTCAAACATTTTAATAAAAAAATATTTTGTACATGAAAAACCATTCTCAAAAATAGTGTAGGCCTTATTTCAGAAGCAAAAGTTAAAAAAGCAAATCAGACATCAAGAGGTCAAAATGTTAGAGATGCTCATGCCTTGTGTTGATCTCAGTGGGAGGCAGGGTGAAATAAATCCTTCTCCTCCAGGAGTTTAACAGGTCTGCAGTTTCTTTTTGTCCATTACTTCAGCACTGAGAGTGAAACTTTGCTCTTACCTTCGAGCTCCCGGCTTTATCATATGTGGAACATTTCTTCTGTTTATCTCCATTAGACCTTGGCAAATTCTTCTGCAAATTCTGCCCTGCATAAGAAACTGTTCTGGAGCAAAAGTTGTGGTCCTGTACCCTGTGTTGGCCTCCAAATTCTCCTCCTTGAGAATAGTCTAAATTTCTGATACACAAAGATATTGCTAAGAAGTGGCTTTTATTAGGCACTGTTGTCACATCAGAATACAAACACAGCATGTAAGAGGGAAGAAAAGAAAACAGAAGAAATGCAACAGAGAAAGATAAAAGAAAGATAATGTGCATCAAAACAATGTTTTTTAACATGCTGTGAACTATTTCACCAGCTTGTCCCCACACAAACTAGAGATCTGCTAGAGATCAAAATTATAACACTGCGTAGCAGTAGTGATGTGTGGGTAGAACCTGGGTGCTGGTTTCGGGGAGAGGGGCGAAAATGTGGCTGTGTTTAATGCATTTTACAGATGTAGTGACCTAATCTTTAATGAAGTGTGTATATTGACTTTCATCTGCATCAAAAGTCTAAATATTACTAAAGGTGCACCATAATGAGTGCAGAATTACTTAAATGACGTAAAACCACTTTGAGTTTCTTAATGAAATTAAGAGCTTTCCTTTCAGTATGGGGGCCCATATAGACCACCAAAACAAATCTTCACCTGAATGGTGTCCAGCTGAAGTAGTGGCATAAGCTCAGAGTATGTTAGGGTTTGAAATATAAGAAAGAAATATGAATTTTCTTTCCTGTATTTTGTCTTTAAATGTTACCCCAGAAGCAAAAAATGAAATATGAGTTTTGTGACATATCTAAATGACCAGAAAATACTAGCTGTCATAGATATGAATGTTTTGTGTTAAACTCTAGGCTAATGAAGAAAAGCAAGCATTGTTATAAAATACTGTATTGCACTTGGTGAATTAAAGGCTTTCTTAATTCTTCTGCTTCTCCTCTCTTCTCTTTATATCCTTAGAGACAAAGTTTGGCATGATCCCACAGAACTCATTATGTCTCCATAAGTATGCATAAGAGTACTATGACAACAAAAATAAATTTATTTAATCTAGAAATATGGTTTAAAAAATCCCATCATCTAGGTCTGATTTAAATTAAATAGACTTGTTTGTCAATTTGGATTTTGAGATATGGTACATACAATGCTACAGAGACTTGATTTTCTCTTAATAGTCACAAGTTTCAGCATCTGAGAACTTTAGGTTAACTACTCTCAAATTTTTGCACTGGATGCAGGACTTTCTTTTTTAGAAAGAATGGCTAAAGCCATTATATAAACAAGTGTATATCACCATCTACTAGCAGAATAATTTCAGTGAGTTTAAGAGTCTTCTCCCGAGCTAGATTTCAAAACTTATATCAGATAACTGAGTTGGGATTTTCTACACTCAAATAGTGTTAAAAAGTCTGATAACATTTTTAGAAATTAGGATATGAATTTTGGGCTTAAAACCATAAAATATTTACATTATAACTGTTATGATCTACTGCCTCAAATGCAAGTGCTAATACTGCTGTAAGCAAGACAGTTGAAGGATGTGAGACAAGGTTTGCCCTGAAAGTTAATATTCTTTATTAGACAAAATTTTATGAATGAAAAAAACCAGGCTTCTTCATATACCATTTCTTATTCAGGTTCTGAATCTCTTATTCTTGACAGTTGCCTTTCCAGCATGTAGTTCTTGCCACAGTCCAGAGAAAGTTTTTCTTTTTTTTTCTTTTTTTTTTCCCCCTCTAAAAGCATTATCTGTTCTCACATGCCATGTCTCAAGAAATATGAGAGAGATGGTGGGAAAGCTGTCTTTTTTATATTACGAGAAGTTGTAATATGGTGATGGTGTAATATACAGTAATGTTGCAAGATGAAGGATTCAACATACTGCTTTTACTTTGCAAAAGGTTTCATGTCTGGGGACTTACCTGTAGCATACAATAAGCTTAGGTAGGGTCTACCCCTCTTCGTTATTTGAAGTACAGTTATTGGCAAAGTCCTAGAAGCGTCAATGACAATAATTTTCATATATTTCCTGACCATTAAGGAGAGATTGAAAATAAACACATTGTCTAGTTACTACCTTTATTGTGTAACCACATTAATTATGAATCAGTGTCAGTGAAACAGACAGCAGGTTTGCCAAGCTGTCCGTCTCAAGGGTCATATTTTAATTCTGGGTTTAGCTGTACCAGTTGAGTCTTTACCATAAACTCAGGTATTCAACTTTTAATATTCTAGTTACTCTGTTGTAAGGTGCCCTTGGAAAGTAAAAAGATCCGAGAGGGGATGAGTTAAGAAATCGTAGACTTCAATACTATGAAATTCAACTGTCCCTAATGATAGCCTTAATCTCTCATACATCTAAAGGTCTAGTTCCTCTGATATTGCTTACTACCCTGTTACCACACATGCACAATTTTATTTTATGCAAAATCTTTCCTTGATGATTTGATCTTATTCTTTGCAACTTTTTGAAGTTAATGGGAGCTTTTCTATTCACTTCAGCAGACCTTACACAAATTAGATTGAGCACAGTCACATAAAGGACAAGAAAGCAATCAGCAGTAGTCAGCGTGGATTCACCAAAGGGAAGACATGCTTAACCAACCTGGTAAACTTCTATGATGGAAGGACTGGCCTGGTAGATGAGAGGAGAGCAGTGGATATCGTCTGCCTGGATTTCACAAATCTCTTTTAACACTATCACCTATAAGATCCTCATAGACAAGTACATTGGTTTATGATCAATTACATGAACTCTGATTGGAGTCTGGTAACTAGCAGTGTATGCCATGGGTCCAGTTCTGCTTAATATCTTCATTATCGAGCTGGATGATGAGGCAGACTATATCCTTCAGCAAGTTTGCTGATGACACAAAATTGGCAGGAGCGACTGATATGCCAGAGGATTATGATGCTGTCCAGAGAGACCTCAACAGGCTGGAGAAATTATTTGACAGGCAGTTATTTCAGTTCAACAACAGGAAGTTCAAAGTCCTGCACCTGGGGAGGAACAACTCTATGCACTAATATGTGCTGGGGGCTGCACAGCTGGAAAGAAGTTTGGCAGAAGAAGCCCCGGAGGTCCTGGTGGACACCAAGCTGACGAGGAACCAGCAATGTGCCCTGGCTGAAAAAGTGGCAAATGGTAGCCTGGGCTGCATTAAGCGAAGTATTGCCAGCAGGTTAAGAGAGGTGATCATTCTCCTTTATTTAGCATTGCTGAGGCCATACCTGGAGTCCTGAGTCCAGATCTGTGGTTCGCAGTACAAAAGAAACATGGACATATTGGAGACAGTCCAGCAAATGATGATGAGGAGACAAGAGAAGCACACATTTGAGGAAAGGATGAGAGAACTGTGACAGTTCAGTCTGAAGAAGAGAAAGCTTGGGGGGATCTCATCAATGTTTATGAATACCTGAAGGGAGGTTCTAAAGAAGATGGAGCCACGCTCTTCTCACTGGTGCCCAGTGACAGGACCAGAGGCAGTGGACACAAAGTGAAACACAGGAGGTTCCATCTGAATATCAGGAAATACTTTTTTTCCTGTGAAGATGACTGATCACTGACACGGGTTGCCCAGACAGGTTGTGGATTCTCCCACCTTGGAGATATTCAGAAGCTGTTTAGATACGGTCTTGGGTGTACAGCTCTAGGTGGCCCTGGTTGAGCAGGGGGGGTGGATGAGATGACCTCCAGAGGTCCCTTCCAACCTCAACCATTATGTGATTCTGTGGTCCAAAATTAGGATAAATACAGGATATTGCTATCCACTTTTTGTTAGCATGAAATAATTTATGTAAATTTACTGTAAAATATTGTTATGACTAGTACTAAATGGATTTAAGATTTGAATGTAGACATAAAGGAATACGAATGACATGATATTATTAAAATTTTACCCTTGAAATATATCTGTTCATCACCTGATCTCAAAATTCTATCGTCTGTGTTCTTTGAAATGCACAGTAATTAAGTTCACGGTATTGTCTCTCTTTTCTTTATGTGTGGAATATTTTTGCTCAGGTAAAGTTCAGGAAAACAAAATACCAATATCATTCATATAGTTCCAGAAGGTGGCCATAATGATGTTACTAGAATTTAATTAATCCTTATTATTTCAGAGTTTTGCATAAGAAGAAAATAACTATGTACTGCTATCTATTCTCATTAAAAGCCTATCATATGAAATAGATATCAGGATTTCCACCTCTGTATAATATGTAAATTAAATGAATGTGACCCACAACTATACACCATCTGTGATGATCTCCCCTAAGCCTTCTCTTTTCCAGCCTGAACAGCACCAGCTCTCTCAGCCTGTTCTTGTAGGAGAGCTGCTCCAGCCCTTGGATCATCCTCGTGGCCTCCTCTGGACTTGTTCTAACAGTTCCATGTCTTCCTTGTGTTGGGGTGTGGTGGTTTGGGTGGATTCACCCT
>NW_010301993.1:0-494 GCF_000700745.2 Antrostomus carolinensis
GGTGGCCATGGGGGTGAGCGACAAGAGGGACATCTCGCGCTTCCTGGAGGTGAGTGCCGGGGGGAGGACACCGGGGACCCCCAGGGTCCTGCCAGCGCCGAGCTCTGCTGACTTCTCACCTCTCTCCACAGTCCAACCCCGTGATGATTGATGCCAAAGAAGTGTCTGCAGCGCACCGGGCACGGTACTTCTGGGGGAACCTTCCCGGGATGAACAGGTTGGTGAGGACCCTGGAGATCTGCTGCTGCCGGGGGGCTGCGGTGCCCGGGACCCCGGCACCGGCACTGGGAGGGATGGAGGGAGGGAGGGAGCTGACAGGGGGTGTGGAAAGGGCCGGACCCCTGGGTTGTCCTCCCTGCCAGCTCCAGATGTGGCTCTGGGGGTCCCCCCAGCCCTGGTGGTGCTGGGTGACAGTGGGGGTGGGGGGTCACAAAGTGGCACTGGGTGACAGCACACCCGAAAACCCCGGTGCGGTGGCGCCCGTAGAGGCTGGG
>NW_010301993.1:534-1018 GCF_000700745.2 Antrostomus carolinensis
CTTCTGTGTCCCTCCTGCACGGGGCCGTGGTGGCACATGGCTGGAGGCCACAGGGATCGGCTGATTCTCGCCACAGCCCCCCAGATCAGCCTTGGCCACGCAGCATCCCCTGAAACCCGTCCGGAGAGCTGCCCTGTGCCCACAGGAGCATGGCACGGGGACATGGGGACATGGCACTGTCCCCTGTGCCCACCCTGCCTCTGTCTCCCCAGGCCACTCGCCTCCACAGTCAACGATAAGCTGGAGCTGCAGGAGTGTCTGGAGCACGGCAGGATAGCAAAGGTCAGTCCTGGCATGTGCAGTTGGGGACAGGGACAGCATGGCCATGGGGGTGATGGGGTCCTGTGACTGTCCCTGGTGGTCCCACACCCCTTGGGCTGCAGGGGACGGGTCCCATGAGGGTGGAGGAGGGACGTGGTGGTGACACCAGGTGGGGCTTTCACGTTTGGGCAGAAAAGGAACCTGCTGAGGTTCAACAAGAGCA
>NW_010301994.1:0-715 GCF_000700745.2 Antrostomus carolinensis
TCATTTATAAATATATTGAATAATACTGGCCTGGATAAAGCTACAAACTAGCTGTCTAGGTGTGATAGTTTCAGGACACTAGGTCAAACCATAGGTTTTGATTTGCAGGCTGGAAAGGGATGAGTCCCCCCTGACCCTGTGGGTGTTTGAGTTTGGGTGTGTGGCACTGCTGAACACAGCCGGTGAAGCGCTGGACTGCTCAGCCTCCTTGCTGAGGAAGGTGCAGAACATGCATCTTATCTCCACATCTCCATCTCACAGGGAGATCCCTCTGTCCATCCGTAAATTGTTTTTTCTCAAGTGCAGAAAGACTGTGTGATGGGATGCTGGGACTCTTGGGCTCAACCCCTTGCAAGACTTTCTGTGTGAATGAGAGCAGGTGTCAGACCAAAGCATGGCAACATGTTAAGAGCAGTGGGTTCAGAGGGAGGTGTTCATTTAGGAAGTCGTGGTAGTTGTGATTCCTGGGAAGGGTCTCATCTGAATCCTGACTAGACTTGAGTGCCATTTCAGCTTGTAAGGTCAGGCAGCCCATCCTCTCAAGAAGGGGTGACATACCAGGCAGCGTATCGGGGCCGGGAATGGTTATCAATTAATGAGGATGATTAGCAATTGAGTAAGAAATGTCTGCTGTACTTTTCAACAGAAAGATTTCCAGACTGCAGTTCAACAAGGTGAAGCTTGAAGATGCTGGAGAGTACAGCTGTGAAGCGGA
>NW_010301994.1:752-4933 GCF_000700745.2 Antrostomus carolinensis
AAAGTGGTAAGTGAAGAAGCCAGCAAATGTCTTGAGCTGTCTGCCATTCAAGCAGAAAGTGGGAGGTTCTGCACATGATCTGTCTTGTATTTTGTTTCATGCTTTCAGGATATTGAGTAAAACAATCTTGGGAGATACAAAAAGTGCAGCTTAGCATAAATGTTTATCTTTGTTATCTGTCACTGGCAATGTGGTTAATTTACATTTTAAATAAACTTACAGCCTATGTATTTTTTAAAAGGGGTAAAGAGGAAAGAAAGCTGATGGGCTTGATGTTTTCTTTTTTTTTAAAGAATTTCTGAGAAGCAAAACTCACCAGAAGACAAGTAATTAAACCATAGCTTTGTGATGAGTGAAGTTGCTTCTGGTTTTCATCCTAGAATGTGTGCTCCATCTCTTAGATGGAGCTCAGCGGATGGAGTCTGAGGTTGGGTGGTTTTATTATTATCTTGGTCATAATAATTGTATTGCTTAACATGATGGTTTGGATGCACCCTCCAGCTCAGAAAGTCCCTACACTGGTTGCCAGAAGCTGGGAGGGTGCAGCTAGGGAAGGGATGACTCTATATGAGCTCTGTTTCTGAAGCTCTTCTTCCTGCCATTCACAATGGGCCACTGCAGGAGCCTGGGCTCTGTGCTCTGCAGCCCTTTGCTGTGATCCAGTTTCCCTGTTGTGCTTTTGTTAGCATTAGTCAAATGTGAAGGAAGGTAGCTTTCTCCTGCCACTTTCTGGCATTATTTTCTCTATTAACCTCTGCCTGAGAAGCACTTGCAGTCCTGAATCTTGTGTTCTGTGAAGCTGAAATATTGCATTGCCTCCCTCTGTTATTCTGCTTGTAAAAACCCAGTCCTTGCAAAGTGTGGAGAAAGGTCATCCATTCTCAGACCTCCATGCCTTCATGCTTCATGTCTATGAAGTTAGCCCTACTGCTCTGCTTGTGTTTCTTCCTGATCACAATAGCAAAGGTGTCCAGAGTAAGCTAACTGAGGTAGTACCGCTCCTTGTTTTTTCTGACTCCTGCTCTGGCTGTCCCATCACAGTGTAAACTGTTTGTGTTTTGACTGGGAAATGCATGTGCAACCCTCCTTCCCCATGTGAAATGGCATGGGCACCATCAGAGACCCGTTTGCCTGCTCTGCTCGCCCTTCCCAGTCACTAGCAATCCCCTTTGAAAAGAGGAAGAGTGTGATTGAGCTGTGCCCACTGCAAGGCTCTGATCCTTCACACTGCTTATGGCACCAGGAAAATGCACATCAGACCACTCCGGCTTCAAACTGCCCCTTCCTGAATCCACAGGTAATGACAGCATTTGTCAGGGTTTAACTCTTCCTCTGCAGGAAGGCATGCTGCCTGACAAGGACAGGTAGTTGCTCTCACTCAGGTGACAAGGGGGTAGGAGGACACACCTGAGTTGCCCAGAAATGTGTTGAGACCTGAAGAGCAATCAGAAAGACCCAAAGATCTGGCCTGTACCTTTTCCTAGTGGGAGCCACAGGCTGCAAGGTTCTGCAGGTCCAGCAGACTGTCTGCTGTTCTCTGCTGTGGCAGTGCCTTGATTAATCCTTGTTCTAAGCTGCCTTGCAGATCTGCTTTTGGCTTGACACTCTCAGCTGTGTGCACACCTTGCTGCTGCTATTTGCAGGTCACCTGGCAGGGCAGCAGTTGAACGCTAGCTGTAGTCCCTTGCAAAGGTAAACAAGATGATGGTGATCGCTGTAAGCTTTTGCAGCTCTGTCACCCCCTTTGCGCTCTTTTTCACTTCCCCCTGGAGCTACCCAGAGCCCAGGCACTTGCTATCCTGGAATCTCCCTCTTTCCTTACTGATGGGCCTTCTTCAGACCTTGACAGCTTTCGTCACTTCTGCAAGCTCCCTACTTTTGTGATATCTTTCAGCAGAAGACTCCTCAGGGCACCTGCTTTTCTCTGAATCCATGTGTATGCCGTCTTCTGTCCCTGCCTGCATTCTTCTCCAGGTTCCTTAGCACTGACCCTGCTATGGCTGAGTCTCAACACAGTGCTCTGTGAAGTTCTAGAAGTTTCTGACAGTTAATCAGAGCAGATGCCTGAGCCAGCCTCCACTTGGAGCCTTCCCCCCTTTCGCAGAAGCTCTCTCCAGCTATTGCTGTTTCTGTATGTTCTGCTGCTTTATATTCTGCTTTACTGCTCCTCTGTCCCTGGGAACCTGGTGCATCTGCCTGTCCCAGGCAGGCTGGCTGGGACAGATGCTCTGGGACCATCTCCTGGAAGCACACTTTCTGAACTGACACTTAGTAGTATTGTTGGAGGTCCTGTAATGTTGCTGTGATACAGGCAGGTGAATCCAGGACTGGAAAAAAGTCCTGAGCTAACACTGCATCTTGTGATACAAAGACATGAAGTTTC
This sequence comes from Antrostomus carolinensis, assembly GCF_000700745.2. NCBI lineage: Eukaryota > Metazoa > Chordata > Aves > Caprimulgiformes > Caprimulgidae > Antrostomus > Antrostomus carolinensis. The sequence continues at coordinate 3,136 of NW_010301994.1, forward strand.
GGGACATCTCTGGGTGCTCCTATTAGAGAGGTGGCATTGCAAGAGATTGTCTGAGCTGTTGAGGCTTGAGATGAGTGATGTAGAGGAGTGAGATGTCCTCAGCCTGACATGCCGTTCCCCTCCAGAGGTGCAGAGGCCAGAGACAGAGGCTCCTGAGCCCACTAGAGTCCTGTCTGGCAGAGAAGGAGCTCACAGATGAGACCCTCAGGCCTGTGGATGTGAAGGTCTGAGATTCAGTCTCTGCTGGTAATAATTTCTCAGCATGATGAGGCAGTGTTGCTGTTTCAGATTACTCTTTGCTCTATTCCACTACAACTTTCCAGTTTATACCAGTTTCAAAAGAGCACCTTTTCAGCCATCCAGATCTGTTGCAAATCACCAAAACCACCAGACTGAAGAGAGATTTTCTTTAGAAAGAGAGTGGCTGCAATGCAGCAACCCCTTGTCACCTAAAAAATGCCCATCAGCCAAGCCCATCACCTCGTCTCTCCTCTGCAATTCTGGTATTTCCACAAAATGCCCACCTCAGAAATAAATGCTTTTGCATTGAAAAGCTTTGGGAGAGTGTCAGTTCTGAGGAAATGTTTCTGGGCTTAGCCAAAACATATTGTGCTTTGGTTCTACTTTCAGATTTTATTACTTTTATTACTTTTTTCTTAGAAAAATGCCCCATTTCCCAGTACTCTTTATTGAGGAGACTAATATTGGTATCACATGGGCATGAGGGCACAGCTGAAATGTGACTGTTGGAGATTTTTTTCCTCTGAAAATTTCTAGATACCTCCTTAACTGAAACCCTCCCCCCCTTTGCTAAACACTACAGGAAAAATCAAACTTTTATAAAAATTTCTTTCTGCTTTTACCTTTTCATGGTGGTCTAATCCCATCTCTGAACAGGGTGCTGCATGTACAGTATAGGCTCCTGGTGCTTTCTCCTTTGTGCATCTAGGCTTTGATCCAGAACATGCTGATGATGCCAGTGGGCTTGAGTAAAGCTAGTGACAGTGGACATTGGACTTTCCCATTATCCTGGCTTATAAGAGGAAATTGCTACACATGCTCGGCTCCCATATTGCCTTGGGCCACAGCCTTCGTCTATTTCATGTTCCTCCATCTCTTGTATGAGCATTACTTTGTGCTGCAGAACTGCACATACTTGTGCAGGATGGAGGCTCTTCAGATGATCTCACCTTTTCTTAAACTCCAGATTTTTCTCACTGTTGCGTTCTGTGATCCCATCTTTGCACTCTTGTGGCCATCAGGGCTAAGAAAAGCTCCCACAGTCTCACTCATTCACCTGACAGGTGAATCCTGAGCCATTTCTGCCTTTTTATCATGAGAAAGATCCTAATGGCATGAGGCCCTTTACAGCAAGGGGACCAGCATGCCCTGTGCAGGGACATTTGTTTGTCTGCCTCTGTTACCCAGTTACCCATCTGAGCGTAGTCTAACCGGTACTAACACATTGACAGCTACGCCAGCCTGTGCCACCCAGCAGCACCTGCTCTTGTCCGCCTCTCTACAGTAGCTAAATCCACTCTTCTCTGCTCAAAATAGATATTTTGTTCACTACTTTCTTACCTTAATTTCCCCAGGAACAACGAAAGCACCACAAGTCTTACCAGCCTCAGAAACTAAAATAGTTGTTATGGAAGAAGAGTGTAAGTACCTCTCCCCCTGCTCCCCACATGCAGCTTCTTTCCATTTATTTGTTTTGTTTTTATTAGACTTTTTAAATAAGTGCTTTATGGAATCTTCTTTAATCACTACTTCTCTTTGATTTCTCCCAAAGCCACTG
>NW_010301994.1:4967-11488 GCF_000700745.2 Antrostomus carolinensis
GCTGGTGCCTATCTTAAGAGAGGTAGATGTTGATAACTATTGCAATGGTAACTTGAAGAACAGGCTGCTTAAAATTGTAGCTGGATTTTAAGCATTCCCACTGCTTTCAATACATTGGTTTATTGATACTTGTAAGATGTGTCTGTTATGGCCTTTGATTTAGCAGATTTTTTTGTTGATTTGTTTTTGGGGTTGGGTTTTTTCTTTGAGTATAGGTGAGAAAACCAAAAGAGGCTATAGGAAATACAAGAAAAAAGGTATGAGTCTTCTAAACATAAGTAATAAGAAAACTGCAGAAAATACATCTGCGCCCTGCCACCACATTTTCCCTTGAGTCTCCATAAAGCAAGAACAGATTTCCCAAAATGCTTAATCTAATTTAGTCTGGTGGAAGTGCTTTTTAGCATTCTCTCCTATTGAGTTGTCACAAATGCAGTAGAAAATGGGCACACAAAAATAAAAATCAAAGCATGTATACATGTGTAGATCCAGAAGCCAGGTGTCTGGCCATTGATTCAGCTCTTTCTGGTGGATGGCATTATTTCTGTGTCCGTGAGGCTCTCCCCGCTGGGGGACACCATGCCACCCAGGCAGTGTCAGCACGCTGGCCAGCCCACCAAGATCCCATCCAAATGAGCAGGCGCCTGGAGAGCCTAGGTGGTTGTTTTGAGATCTGTGCAATATTTCCATTCCAGCTGCTCACGCCCAGAACTGACAGCACAGCTGGCTGAGTCTCTCTGTTGACAGTTCCACTTTGCAGATTTTATGGGGATGTTTCCTCCTTGGAAAGCTCAATCTTTTATGACTTTAAAGGAAATCTGATTGCAGCCACAGCAGGGACTGACCAGGTATCCTTTAAAAGCTTTTCTGATTACAAGACTGCACTTAAAATTTGCTCTTGTGTTGTGCTGAGCCTTCCAGTGCACTGGAAGGACATTATGCTGATGCAACACCATTAATGCAATGACCATACCATCCTTCCCCAGGTTTTTTTCCTTTGTGTTCACCAGCATAGATCCATGCTACATATTTGCATCTCATTAGATATATACTATTTTCACTAAAAGCCAAATTTTAACAATAGAAAGGAATCTGGCAAAATGCCATATGGCTTGCACAGAAGTTTCTCCTTTTGAAAAACTTCTTGCCTCATCCTTGACTGTCTGTTTTTTTCTTAGTGATATGATGAGATGGTAAAATCTCCAGAGTTGAAGTTGTAATTGACATTTTCCTTCACATTCCTTTTTTATGATTGCACTCAATTGTTACCTAAATAACACATAGCCCCGCTGATTTTTATGGTTACTGATGATCTATCATAGAATTACACAGGTGTATAACATATGGGGAGATAATGAAACTGTTGTGAGGTGTGATGATCTGGAAAGCTGACAACTGTCTCATACTTGTAAAATTCTTGCATTCCTTTTAAATATCTGTATTCAAAAGCTTGTCTGGCACCTATAGGTTGTCCCACCTCTCATTGTTTCACTGAAAGGTTGTAAATGATCCACTGGATTTTAAACACCGTGTTGAGAAAGCACCATGCAACCTTGGTGGTAGCTGCAGTTCCTTGGAAAATGAGAGACTTCCTCGCACAGGCGGCTTGGTCATGGTGCTTGGTCACTTCTGTTTGGCCCATGGTGCGAGGCAGGCATCTTACCAGGTAGGCTGGGCAAGGGAGTTAGACCCTACACCTCGAGAAGCTCACCATGTTCTCCCCAGGGCCAAAACAGTCTCATAATTCTGTATAGCCCCATATGCCTCACCCCCTGTAGCCCTGTTGCTCCTGGTGTATACATTTTTAACTAGTGTTTTCCTGAAAGTCTCGGTTCCTTCCTGGATGGTCTGTCCTTTCTTTCTACCCCTGCCTTGGGAAGAGGAGTGAGATATCACATATTTCCCCCTTGGAGCACTGTTAAAGCCTTTCTTACCACCTCTAAGTGTAGCTACTAGCAAATCCTGCCACATTCTGAGTCACTCCCGCCTTACTCCTCCTCTTCTCCAGTGACCACAGACCTCTGAGCACTGCTACATCCTTGACACAAGGCAGGTTTATGCACCAGACAGCACTGAAAATGCAGCCCAGATCTCCAAGGTCTCTATTCTTTCGTAACTTTTTTCTCTGGAAGCTTATTTTTTCGTCCCACTGCTGTCCATGTCAGCAGCTTCCCATGTCTAGCTGGCTCCTGACACAAAGCTACATACAGAGTGCAAGAAGGCAGATTGGCACCACAGGTTCTTGGAAACATCTGCATTGTTATGATGATGTGCATGGGGTCTTTTCCCCAGATGCTGTTCTCTTTGCCTACATGCTTGCTGGAGCAGGACCTCTGGTTCCCTTTGACATGGGCACTGATTGGTATAGGCCTCACAGGTCTCATGACAGTATGGAGAAACCCAGGGTTCTCATGGTTTTTCTGGTGTAGAGACAACCCTGAAACCAGTTTGGATCTGAGACCAAAGAAAGCACACTTGGGAGATCTGGGATCTGATGATGCTGCATTTTGAGAGCTGTCTGGATTCAAATCTGCGGGGCATTCTTGTCCAGCCCATGTGGATGCAACCCCATACTCAAGGTGAGTACTGGGACCTGCCAGACAGAGAGTTGGGTTTCCTGATGCCCCCACTACATGGTATGTGCATGGCATGGGATACCACTCAGCTTCATTCAATGATGTGAACACCTTCAGATAGCTAGAGCCATTTAGTAGATGTAACAAGCTGGACCATGGAGCGTCATGAGTGCTAGCCTGGTCATAGGGCTGTAGTGTCAATCTTAACCCCGGCTTTGGTCCACATGGTCAAGCTAGGCTCTGAGGGCCAGATTCAGAAAGGAAATTTGGTGTCTGGGAAAGTCTTTCCATGATGCTGCATATTTTGACATGGTACCACAGTCTTACACCTTCCTCTGAGTATATGCTTTTGTTTGAGCATTGTCAGACTAGAGCAGCCTCTAGACATGCTTTCTTCAGAAAGCACTGGGGCTCAAAAGAGAAGACATGCCTGCTCCTCTTACCAAGAAGTTTCCCTATTGAGCCCAGTAAGCATGAAATAGTTGCAGTAGCCTTATCTGTAGTGAAAATGTGCGAAAAAAGACATGTTGTCTTGTGTTTGTCACAGGCTAAGATTGTGCAGTTGGGTGGTCACAGTGGCTCAGCTCACAGGTAGGAACTGGCAGGGATGGGGTGACTTGATCATATGTCCTGATACAGAGAGAAAGGTCCTTTATGCTCATTTCAACATCCAGAGAACTCAAAATGGTAATATGATCCTGTCAGTGTGCAGCTTGAAGCAGCTGAACAAGGTTCAGGAGTCTGTGACTACAGACCTGCTTCATAAACAGAATAGGAATCAGTGTCAAAGTTTCGAAACATTTTGGTGGAGACAAAAATGGAAGAAGGTTCAAAGCAATCTGTAGAGCATTCTGAGATGGAAGATTTATGCAGGACAAATACTAAAATCTTACCAAAGTTTCATTTTTAAAAGGTAAGATAATGTTTGAAATCACTGAAAATGTCAGGTCATCCCTTTTGCTTGCTTTCTGCTGCTGAGTTCTCCTCTAGTTTATTTCCTTGACTTCAACAAACAGGTAAAGTCTTCAGGGTAAAAAAAGAATATGGGCTGGGTGGAGGAAGCATGGTTTGGATACTGTCAGGATACCAGAGAATCTGCCAGTGATTCTGTAGAATCTGGCAGATGCTGTAAACCAACATGTGGATCATTGCAGCTGCTCACCTGGACTCTGCTCATGCCCTTTGGGTCACTATCTAGCTAATCTGATTGAGTGCCTTTACTTTACCAGCCCATGTAGGCTGACAGTGGTGGCTGGGCTGTCTAATCTCACTCTATGGGTACTCTGCAGCAGACACAAGTTTGGAATCAGATGAGAAGATGAAAGAGGGAGAAGGAGCAAAAGAGTCAGTGCTGAGTTGTGCTGGGAGCATGAGCATTGGGGGATGTGAGGCACCTGAATGAAAGCTGGGCTCTCTGGATTGATTTTTGAGGCCTTTATTTCAACTGCTGGGGATCACAAGCCCTCCCTGAAGTCCCTTTAGAGACCCCCATGGGAGGTTAGGTGAAAGAGCCCTTCTTTCTCCAATGAAGTCTAACTCTCCACATACCAGTTTGGGTCCCCAGATTTCATAGCTGTCACCTTGTTGATGTCATTGGACTAAGTTTGTAGACTCATTGGTTTAGACTTATTCAGGCTCTCCCTCTCCCATTTAATACCTTCCCCAATGCTTAGTATGGCTGAGTGTTGGAAATGTTTTCCTTTCTTTCTCTCTCCCAGGTGAGAAAGGACTGGTAGAGTTGCATGATTACAGTGGCTCCGTGATGTCTTTGCTGTGATGTGGTTTGTAAGTCACATCTAGTCACATCCAGTTAAATTTAAGCTTCAGCATATACCACAGTAAGATGTGCCATGTAATTAAGGTTCAGCCAATTCCCCCAAACCTTGTCTCAAGTTCAGTCTGGCATGGCCTTTGCTCAGTGACCATGGCAGACCAGCACCTTAATTGGCTGGTCAGTCTCTGGTTACTCTAGTCTGAGGGCACTGTGCTCTCCTGGAGCTAGCCATGCTACAAACGTGAGCATGGTGCTGTTAGTTTGGAGTTGAAGGGTGTCCAGACAGCCCAGCGAGTGAGTAGAACAGACAGATGTCAGTCCACCAAGGGCTATGTTGACAGACCAGTTTTCAGTATTAGACTAAAAATAAGTCCTGGCGTGGCCTTTGCTCAGATAATTTAAAACTGACAGCTGGAAGGTGTGGTTGATAGTTGAGCAGAGCCTGCACGCATGCAGACATGGTACCTTGAGGTGTACGTGTTGGAGATCTTGCCATCAGTCTGGAAAGAGAGCTGTGTTGTGCCTGTTTGCTGTCAGGTCCCAGTCATTGCTTATTTTGCACACTGTGTATTTTTTAAGTAGCCATCACATCTACTACTCTAGATGTGATGTAAAGACAGGCCATTGTGACTCTAGAGGCAAAGATGGGAACTATGGAGTGAAGCGTAGGATGGAAGCTGATGTTCCCTGGAGGAACTGAGGCTATAAGCCCAATGTTCAGAGCAGGAGGCTGTGTGCCAGGAGATTTGCCCTGTCTGACTATCATTTGACCCTGACATGCTGCTTCATTTCTTGGGCTTCAGCTGTCCCACCTGCAAAGCACTCATGCTGGCACTGGCCCTGCAAAAGGCTGTTTAGGTTGTTGAACAAATCCCCTCATTGAAGTATCATGTTGCTGCTATTACAATTGATGATAGGGATTTGGGAAAGTAAAATACTGCAGTGCTAACACATACGTTATGGTAGAGAAAGGCATAGGAAGGGCTCCTTCATAAAGCTGGAGAGATCAGCCTGGAGAAGCAACTAGAAACTTTATAATAACACAGCTCTTTGCCCCTGCAATAACTACCTGTCCTGTGGAAACAGGCAGTCCCGTGGCGCTCAAAAACCTTCAGACTTGGTCCTTGGTGAAACACCTGAACAGTGCAGATGGGAGACATGGGGTGTGCTGCCTGTGTTGTTTTGATCAACAATATCTGATGCTGTGAGATGAGTGTCCTGCAGTCTGGCATTTGTATTCTGGGATGAACTTCTAGTCTGCAGCTATTGATCCACATGACCCCCTCAGGAACTGGGAACATAATTCCTGCAGGATCTATTTCAGTAAAATGCAGGGGTAAATATTGGGTCATCTCCGAATGAATAAACACACAGTAACAGAATTTTTATGAGCTCCAGAATCACCAGTCTGTTGCCAGGCAAGCCCCAGTCTGCACAGGCCTTTCTGATTTTATGTACAGATAGCAGCAGTGAGCATCCAGCCTCTGTTCAGGTTTATTCAGAGAAGAGAGTGTCATACCAGTCATACAGAAATCTGCCACAGAGAGAATGGTTAAGATCAACAATCTCTTGGTGTATTAATCAGTGTAAATCACATATTTAGTGTGGTTTGCGCCAGGATTACAGTGCTATAACTAAGGAATAGCTTGGCCAGACACCTTCTCATCCGTGTTCTTCTGACAAGCAGTTGGATGAACTCGGTTGGGAAGGAACCTCAGCAATTCTGTGTTTTATCAGTAAGTACATGAGGCATATACAGAGCAAGCAATTTGTATACACTCTGCAACCAGTTGAGTTCATCTGTCTAACTGAATGTCTAAATATTGAGAAAATAAAGTGTCTGTACTCTATGAACCCACCACTCAAAGTTATTTATAAAAAAAGGAGCAGCGAAACTAGCGCTGTCTCACCGCTCTCCTTGACAGTAGCTGTAGTTTGTGAAAAATTAACTGTAATTTATAGTCCAAGCTGCATTAATTAACTCTTTGCAGGGGGAGTATGTCACCAGATGCCTGAGAACAGGCTGATGAGCTGTCTGCAAAGGTTAAATGTTGTATATGGTGGGAATTGCGTAAGAATCCCTTCACAATCATTAATGGCCTTTCTGCATAGATGAACTGTGTGAAGGGAAGTCCACATGGCAATCATAGAATCATAGAATGGTTTGGATT
>NW_010301995.1:0-10380 GCF_000700745.2 Antrostomus carolinensis
GGGGCACGCTGCCCACCAGGCAACCTCATGGGCTCACCATGCCACTTGCCAGCGCTCCCAAACTGGCTCCTGCTCTCCATTGAGTTGTGGTTTCCTCACTCTGCTGCTACGTCCCTGCTCCCCGAGATTATTACGTAACCCTGCTCTGATCGCTGCCATGCTGTGTGCTTTCTGCCCCATTTCACTGCCTCCATTTCTTCCCACACACATTCATTTTATTAGTGTTCTCCTCCAGGACCCATTCTCAGGCTATGTCTCTCTTTCTCCCCTAAATGGAGAGACCAGTCTTGTTTTGAACCCACAAGCCAGCTTAGAAAATGGTTGAAGCTGTTTGCAAAGCATTAAAATGGAGGCTAGACCCTGCCTGAAAAACAATTTACCCTGCTTTAGAGAAAGGCATTTCAATTTGCTTCTTCTACCTCTTTCATTCATTATCTTCAAACCTCACATGATTCCTTATTGATCCTTCTAATTATTATTTCAAGATGCTGTAGCAGGCAGACACACGGAAATCAATGGGAATTCTCTCCTCCTTTCCCCTCGGAAAACACAACCCTCTTCTTCCTCTTCCCTGTTTTTTCTTCATTACTGTCTCAGTCTGTAGCTCTGGTTGAAATAATTAGATTCAAAGCTGATACGCTCAGATGATGTTTACAGAAAGCACCCAAAAACCCAGCCACCTTCCTATCAGCCTGGTCCTGCTTTCTGCCTCTTTCTCTGCCACTCTTTGCATCAAAATCAGCCTCAGCTCTCTCTCGCCTGCTGATTCCTGGCAAGCATTCTTCCATCTTTCCTTTGCCATCCCTTTCCTTCCCTCCATCCAGAGCAGCAAGGTTGGGGAGCTGGGCAGGAGCAGGGAATTGAAGCATGTCTGCTCCCTCCTTTCCACTCCTGCTTGCATGAAAGGTCCGGCCCAGGGTTCCTGATAAGATGATTGCAAGCAGGCTGGGAAGGGAGCGATGCCAGCTGCATTGCTGCTGTGGCAGGCTGGGCAGGGGAGTCTGCCATGGTTTTGCAATGGTGGAAGAGAAATCATTGTCTCTTTGTGGTGCTGCCATGGAGCCCCGGGACTTGGGCTGCTTTGGAAGTCCACATTGGGAATCTCTGCTTGGCCTTAGCCTTTCTGAAGATGGAAAAAAAAAAAAATTAAAAGCCTCTCATGGCATTGCAAGCGACAGAGGATGCCAGTGTGTGAGGCTGTGTGTGCATAGCGGGGTCTGCATGTCGAATATGACGTGTGTGGTGTGAGCGCTGCCAGTATCAGAGCAGGCAGGATTGCTCCCTGGTGTGCAGCAAATGTATGCAATGAGTAAAGCTTTGCAGCAAATACCTCAGCAATGCTCCCTTTCTGATCCGAGGGTGCAAAGTGCCTGAGCTGTCAGGAATCCATGTTCTTCCCAGTCCAGTGGTGGGCAGAGGGATAAAAGGTGGTAAAATGGAAACAGCTGGGCATGGCTTGTGCCCAGGCAGACGGGGTTTGGCTCTGGGAGGCCAGGAGATGTCAGGCTCTGGGTAGATTTGGCTGGATGCTGTGGATGCAAAGCTGGTCTCCTTCGCAGGAGCTGAGGAAGCAGCCTCCGTGTCCTCGAGAGCCTTGGTTAGAGGCAGGGCTGAGATTTTTCAGGGCTGCCCCTTTAAATGAGCTCCCCATCCCTGGAAGCACTTCCAGCAGCAGAGGTGGGAAGGGATGTGCAGGCCAGGAGACTTCCCTGGGAAACCAGGGATCTGTTCACCTCCCGGGAACTTCACCACCCCTCATTTAAGCCTTTTTTTCTCCCCTTGCTTCCTCACGCAAGCAGAGGAGGGTGCGCACCGCCTGCGCGCGCTGGCGTGGCCGCGTGCGTGGATGCTCTGACATCGGAAACGTGCTCATGGTTGCATGTGGTGGTGTATGTTCTCTGACATCATGCGTACTCACAGACCCTGTGCCCAGCTCCATGGCATGTGAGACATGCCCACGCGTGCTGCCCAACACACGGCACCGTCTCAACGTCAACCCACATGTCCTCCTCCCACCTCCGGTGCCCCATCCATTCTCTCCTCCTGCCTCTCCCTTCTCTAGGACACAAATTAGCTTGCTCAGGCAATGTCAGTAACTGAGAACCCCTAATCCTGACCAGAGGGAGGGAGGAAATCTCTGAGCTCTGGGTTTCTCATTTCTTTTTGCTTTGCTTTCCTTCTCCCTTCTGAGATCTCTTCCATTTCTTCTCCCTTAATTTATCCATGTCCCCTATTCATTAGTCCCTGCTCCCTGTGCTTGCTGTCATTGCTGTCCTCCATTGTTCCCATCGTGATCCCTCCAGCTGGCCCTGCACCCTCCTTGTCCCCCCTCGCTTGCTGGTGGGGGTCTTGAGTCCTCCCCTGCCAGACAGAGGTGAGAGGAGGACTCCCAGCTTTGGGGGAGGAATGGCAGCACGATCCAGGGAAGCATCCCTGGTGCACAGCACTAGAGGAGCAAAGCGCTCAAACCCCTCCTGTCCCCTGCACAGGAACACCCATGGGGGGCTGAGCCCCTTCTCCAGCCCTGCTCCCTGCCCTGAGAGTCCAGCAGCAGCCGGGACCTTTCCCTCCCACAGGCTTAACTCACCCCGAGGTCCCTGGTGCTGGGCACGGTGGACAGAGCGGGGCCCCCCATGAGGCTCTCAAGGGTCTCACCAGTATTTTCATGTGCATTTGGGGTGGCTGGGGCATGGGCACCTCCTCTCACGGCTGGAGAAGGGGCTTGGGGCAGTGCAGCCCCAGCATGTGGTTGGGAAGCGTCCTCCACCCCTGGGGCTACCCCAGGTTTGCTGGCCCTGCTTGGCCAGAAATGTGATGTCCTGCTGTCCCCTCCTTCCTGTAGGACCTTTCTCCCTCTTGGGGGGTCAGGGAGGTGCAGGGGGGTTAGAGCAGCATTGCAATGAGTCCCTGACCAGTGCCCAGAGCACGCCAGGCTTGCGTGGTCCCCCCGGCAGAGGCGTTTCATGGCCAGGCAGGTGGAGGAGGGGGACAGGTCCTCCCTGCCTGTCTTCAGCAGTGATTGTTTCACCAAAGGCAGTGTTTTTCCACGCACAAAGGTTGCTTGTTATAGTTCCTCCTGTGCACTGGGGAATTACCTGGAGCAGGTGAGCACAGGGTGGCACATTTTGGCAGCAGCACCAGCCTTCACAGAGCCTTCAGATGCTGCTGGATTTGGGACTCCTGGTTCTTGGGGCATGGATGGTTGGGGGAGGAAAGAGCCTTGGGAAGGCCGTGGGGATCTGGGCTGGGTTTCTGAGTGATGGGCAGGCATGGCTGAAAAGAAGGAGTGAGAGCACTGAGAGGGCAGCGGGAAGCCAAACGCAGGTTGCTTCGTGGGAAATGGCTGAAGCCCCAGATGTTCCCTGGGGAGGTGCGAGGGAGGGTGAGAGGAACGGGGTGCCGGGGACACGGAGGCAGTGGAGGTGGTGAGGTTGGCAGGGTGATGTTGCTATGGCTACTCCTGTGCTATTCATAGAAGAAATTAGCTAAATCTTTGCACTGGAAGGTGGAGGAGGAGAGAGGAGAAAGGCGTTCTCTGCGTTTGGAGGGAAGGAGAGAAGCCAAAACAGGAAGGGGGTGAAGTTCTCCTTTGCTCTGTGCTTGTGCTGTTTAGGGGCATTCGGGGGAAGCTTTGCTGCCTGTCCTGCCCAGTGCTGGCAGGGTGCAGGGGGATGCGGTGGGAGAGGAGCTGCCCCGTGGGAAAGAAAGCCCCCCCCCCACAGAGTGTCCCCACAGAGCCCCGTGTGGCAGGACAAGCTCTGCATCGTGCCAGGAGCACAGGAGACATCCTTTTAATTAAAGGCAGCCAATCTGTGAAAGGTATTTTTGGCAACCTAAATGTAGATACAACTGTAGTGAAACTTGCCCTTCGCGTCTGGCTCTGTTGCTGAACGCGGTGCTTGTCTGTTCCTGACCCCGTTATCTGCTCAGCCCCTGTTCTGCAGTTGCTGGTGGTCCCCCTGCCCTCCTTCCACCTCCAGCATCTCTTCTAGCATGTCCTCCCATCAGCTGGAGTCCCGGGAGGGTCTTCCCTCTCCACCACTCCTCATCACACTCCACTCCCTCGTTGTGAGAGTTTCATTCCCATCCCACAGACCTGTTTGTCACCTCCTCACTCACGATGTGTAAATCTGCGTGTCTGTTCCTAATATATCTTCCCTCCATCTGATTTCACCTCTCAGCTTGTTTCTTGGGCATCTCCGTCTGGTGATCCTGCCGTCATCACCCAGCTGAGTTGCTATAACCAGGCGCTGAGCTGCTCTCCTTCCCCCAAACCCAGCCTCACACCCGCCCTCGGCCACTTGCCCTGCGATCCTGGGAGGCAGCTGATATTTCTGATGGTCTTGACCTTCCTTTCCTGCCGTGTAGCTGAAGCCAAGGCCCAGTTAATGCTTTATAAATTAATTCCCCCTCCCTGTGCATCTCCTGGGGAAGCTTGTGCCTTAACACCTAGTTGCCGGGTGAGCTGGTTCCCCTCTCCCACCCGGAAACATCCCATGTCCTGCTGTCACCCATCCCCTGGACAGGGCTGAGGAGTGTCAGATGTTCTCAGTGTTCCTTCCCAAAATATATTAAGTTCATTTAGCAGAGGACAGTTGAGGACATTTGTCTCCTTGGTTTTTTTATTCACCTATAAGACTTTTCCTGCTTCCCTTGAGCATGTGAATCCCTCGGACAGGGGCTGTGCACTTGTGTTTGCTGACCCTTCTGACACATCCCATTAATGCAGTAAGGGATAACACTGGAATTAGAGAAGGGAGTTGAAGGACTGAGTTTAGCTCCTCTCTGGCCAGATTACCAACTGCTGCCTGCCTGCCAGCCAGCCCAGATGTGCAGACTGCAGCCCTGGAGCTGCACCCCACTGCTGGTTTTGGGGTGTTGAGCTGCTAGAGGGACCCCGGGAGCAGCACAGGGAGAGTTGCTGGAGCTAGTGTCCAAACTGGCCATAGCAGAGATGTAAACGCAGTGTCTGAAGCCACATAGGTGGGACAGACCCCATCAGCACAACATGTGGAAGAAAAGGAAAGTACCCACCAAAAGCAGGAGGATGTGGCCTTGCCATGTTGCTAGAGGAGGAGGAGGAGAGGGCATTGGTGAGGCAGCCAGGGCCAAGCACAGGCAGGTTTCAGCAGGGATGTAGCCAACGTGAAGGAGGTGACTCCTCATAAAGAACCTGGAGGTGGCAGGAAGACCTTCAGCCTCTGCCGTGGCAGCACCTGCCCTCACCTTGCTGGAGGGATGTTCCCTGTGGCCCTGTGCTGTGCTTTCCACCCGGCTCTTCCCCCATGGCTTTGGGTGTTACATGGCTGGGACCTGCCTGAGCTTGATTCTGGCCAGTGCTGGGGATTTGAAAGGGATCTGCCAGCTGGGCTCAGGGTGTGCTCGAGGGAGGAGGGTCCTGCCAGGGGTTGCATGAGACAGAAACCCAGGGGATGGCCATGCCAGAGGAACTGGGTGGGCGGTGGAAGTGAAGCAGAAGCTGTCGCCATCCCTGGAGAACTGCCTCGTTTGGGTAAGCTCCTCAGCACGTCGTATGCCATGATGAGAGGAGAGGAGCTTCCGCTCCTTCCTTAGCTGCAGATGCTCATTTAGAGAGAGGAAGTCATTAAGACTAATCAGGCCACAATCAGCCGAGGCCATGACTATGTGCCGGGAGCCCACGGTGCACAGCCCTGTGCAGGATGCTCTCCAAGGGGACTGTGGTCTCTGGGTCCTGGGGATGAGCAGGTCCGGCACTGGTCTGCACTGGGGCACAAGGAGCTTGGTGTGGTTGGGGTGTGGGGACTCTCCCTGCCATCCCAAACCCTCTGTGCTGGCAAGAGGGACGAAGCATCTCTGGCTCAGCATCGCAGCTGCAATTCGGGAAGGGGCATGACCCTGGCTGTAAGGTCATGCCAGCGCTGCGGGTGCAATGGGCTGTGCTAATGCTCGCAGCTGGTTTTAACACATGCAAAGATGGGATGATGCAGGGATCCCTCAAGGGTCCTCGTTGCAAATCCAGCAATATGCTATGAACATATATCAGGGACTTGGAGACTAAAACTTTTACTACAGTATTTAACAAGTTCTGAATACCTGAATTTGAAATGAAGTTTGCAGTTTAGTCTACAGAACCTCACCTGGATGGGGTTTCACTGAAGGACTGCTCAGAGGGTTGAATTATTTTTGGGGACACGTGGCACTTCAGAGCACCCTGAACCAGGCCCTCTTGTCACTTTCATATTAACTGGAATTTAGTTTGAGGCTCTGTTGATGGATCTTGGTTTGCTTTTGTCCCACAGAGGCATGTTTCTGAACACTTTGTAATGAGGTGTGCACTGGAACTTATTGAGGAGAAGAAAACAGAGTATTTGAATCCCAGGGACCAAAGAAATCTTTATTTTGACACTGTCCCTTATTCACTCTTTTTTTCCCCTGTACATATGTATTTGTCTGAGAGGGGGGGAAAAAAGCATGTGAGTCTTTCAGATGATAATACCTCTTCCTGTGAAAAAAAGGAATTGAATCGGTTTTATTTGGTACCACCAGGTCAGAGGGAAGCTACTGGAGCCCAGCACCTCTGCAAATTGGGTCACTTATTTTAGCGGGCTAAGCCTGGAACAGGATGTCTAACTTTCAAGTATGAACACACTGGGCTTAATGGTTTCTAAATGGAAACTTAGACTCCACAGAGCTTCTGTTTGGGGAAGCTTTTTTCCTTCCCTGCTGAGTGAAGGCTTTTTCCAGTCCCTATTTAAGCTCACTCTTAAAAAAAAAAAAAAAAAAAAAAAAAGGCATCAAAACAAAGATTAAACCCTCAGTAGCTGCCTGTGTTCACATTACACTTCGGGCACTTCAGTGGCTTTGCCAAAGATCCTTGTGACCAGGAACCTTTCAAGTCCCACGTTCCCCGTTTCCGGATTGCCGTGGTGCTTTGAGATGGTGCCGAGGTGCATCCGCAGGGCAAGGGCTCTGCCACTACAACCCCAGGGCCTGCTCAGGCCACCGAAACAGCCCAGCTCTGATGTCTCTCAGAAGCAGCCTGGAGAGGAGAGCTGCTCATGCCCATGGGCTGCTAAGCTGGCTGGGAGCTGAGCACGGGGTCATGGGCAGCAGCCAAAAATGGCTGGCTGGGACCGACACAGGGGGTCTGGGCACCCACGAGCTCCATAGTCAGCCCCGGCAGAATTTCCTGTGTTTGTGCCACATTTTGAGCTGTGCAGAGGGAGGGCACGGGGTGAGGCTCAGCCTGTCGCTCCCCTTCGTGCAGGCATGCTGTCAGGTGGTCTGTGCCTCCCCCTGCCCAAACACCAAACCTGTTGGTGTTGACCAACAGGTCAGTCTTGCAGTGAGTGAGAAAAAAGGCAAAAAGAATTATTTTATCCAGCCCAGTTAAAGGGAAGGGAAACTCATCTCTGGCCATGAAATTGTTCAGCCTCCAGAAGTTTCCAGCCTCCATTTTCTTTTGCTCCCTTTCTGTGTTCCAGCCTGTTGGGAGCCCTGAGGGATGCAGCTCTCCCTTGGGGCTCTGTACCTCTGACAATGCTGGGCACTCTCCTACGAGGACAGGCTGAGAGTTGGGGTTGTTCAGCCTGGAGAAGAGAAGGCTCCAGGGGGACCTTATAGTGGCCTCCCAGTACCTGAAAGGTGCCCATAGGAAAGCTGTGGAAGAACTGTCCACAAGGTCATGTAGCAATAGGACAAGGGGTCATGGTTTGAAACTAGAAAAGGTACATTTAGGTTGGATATTAGGAAAAAGTTCTTCAATATGGGGGTGGTGGATCATTGGAATAGGTCGCCCAGAGAGGTAGTGGAGGCCACATCCCTGGAAACATTCAAGGTCAGGTTGGACGGGGCTCTGAGCAACCTGCTCTAGTAAAGGAGTCCCTGCTCACTGCAGAGGGGGTTGGACTAGATGACCTTTGAAGGTCCCTTCCAACGTAAACCATTCTATGATGATCTCGGGAGCCAGCTGGGAGCCAGGCTGTGGTCTGGGAAGGGATGTGTTGTGCATCATTTCTTAACTGGAGATCTGTGAGGTGGCTTCCCTGGGTGCAGCCAGGTGAAAGCCAAGGGGATCTGAAGTCACACAGGCATTGTGGGGGCTTGGAGAAGCCTGGAGGGATGGTGCCAGCACCCCTCTGCTCCATGTGCCTCCCCTCGGGCAGGGGCAGAGCCAGGACTTGTCCCCTCCTTTGCCTCAGGCACAGGGAGCCTCAGGAGTGGGTTTCTATCCTGCCTTGACCTCAGAAGTGCCCACAGTTTGCTGTGGAGGAGCTGTGTCATCTTAGGTGCTTTGGGAGGTGATGTTCTTGGCAGCTACGTGTTGAGCTCTGGGTTGGTGCAGGAGGCAGCCCCGGTGTTGGGAAAACCATCATCTGTGAGAAGGACAAGGAAGTCTGGCGCGAAGCAGACGAGCGTGTCGGTGCTCATCAGGGTGAGCGGCGCTGAGCGCAGGCTCCCCGTGTGTGCTGCGCCGGCAGGACCTGGGCTCGCTCCTATGAAATTAATTCATTAGCTCGTTATGAACCCGCTCTCCCCAGCAGCAGGAGCTTGTTGGTGCCCAGGCATCCTGCAGCCGACCCCGCTGCCGCGGCAGCATCACACCACCCCTCAGCATCCCCGAGCTGGTACCTGCATGTTCACAGCTAGCACCCACCACTGTGGGGTCCTGCCACAGAGCAGCTGCTTTCGTAGCTGGAAGTGCACAGCTTTCTCTGTGGTTTGACACCCTTAAAAAAAAAAAATCAAAGCAGATGGAGCCAGGCTACAAGCAGCCCAGTGTGTCCACCTTATTTAGATGCTTCTGTTGGGCATCTCCCCACTTGACCTCTGCCCCTGAGAGCTTTTAAAAGGATGTAAAGACTGAATTTCACTTATCTCTAGAGCCATTTCCTTTTGAGTGTTACTATTATACCTCAGATGGTATGAAGCAAAGGATATTAAAAGGCAGAGTGACTTTTCACTCTGATCCAATCAAAGAAAATTGCAGAAATAAAGGAGTTAAGTTAGTACTTTGCTTTTCATGCACTAGCCCAGCGTCACAAATAGTCACTCCATCCCACGCGTGCCTTGGTGTGTGACACATGGGGCACACTGGCCTCCTGCCGAGACCAGCTCTGTGCGTTAGGCTTGGTATTTGTCAGCTCTGGAGGCTCCTGTTTGAGTCTTGTTACTGATTTAGGTGGAAATGGGTCTATATGTGGGCACAATCCAGTTGCTGTTGGCCTGGGGCATCTGCAGTGCATTTATTTAATCTGGAGGATGGACATAAATTCTGACCTCTGTGGGCTGGTCCCTGTGCTGTGGAGGATGTGAAGCTCTTGCGGAGCTTTGAGATTTCAGCTCTTGAGAGAATATCTTGAACTTCCAGTTCAGAGTCTCCCTGCTCAGCTCCAGTGTGCCAAACCTGAGAGCAGTCCTTGGGGAAATGCCACAGGGCAAGGCTTGGCCCTCAGAAGCAAGCTAATGAGCCTCCTCCATTTGCATTTAATTGCAGTTTGTCTTTTGGTTGGAAGTGTTGGAAAACTGTCTGTTTTGCAATTCTTACCTTTGCCCCAGCAGATAACAGTGACAGCAGGGGAGGTGAAGGGCGATACCTGTAGATATTTGGGGCTTGGCTGCCCCAGCTGACTGGGTTAGTGCCCCTGGGCTGCTGAGGCCAGTCACTCATCCAAAATACAGCCCAAACAGCAGCGGTCCCTCTCAGATGACTGCCCAGAGGTGATGTCTTAAGGGTGTTTCTGAAAGGCTGCATCCTGCCCCCAAGGTGTGTCCAAGCACTGTGTGCTGTCCTGCTGCTCCCTGCACATGCTCCAGTGGAATCATTCCAGCCTGGGGTGAGGGTTTTGTCAGCTGTCTGGGAGGAGATGTCCCTCCTGCCCTGCATGCAGACCTGCTGCTCCTCCTGGCTTTAGCAGAAGCCAGCCCCTCGCTGGGGGTTGCACAGGGCAGGTTGCTGCTCCCTCCATTAGCACCTGGGCTGTGGCTGCCACTGGGACCATCACATAGTGCTCAAGTGCTGGTGCTCGACACAGGTGAGAGGGAGGCTCTGCTTCTCTCAGCCCCCACGAGACCAGAGAGCTCTTGAATCCTGACCTTCAAGCCTCATCCCCCTTCACTGCTATTCCCTTCAACTCCTGTTGCTGCCCAGGTTTTCACAACAGCTGTCCTCTGCCTCGCTGGCTTTGCGCCTAGTTCAATCTCTCTGCATCTGTGCAGTGACTCCCCTCACTGCTCAAGGTCCTCCTTGAGTCCCACCTTCCCCGCAGCCTCCAGCCCCGGAGCCCAAGGTTCTGTGCAGATCCCTGCGCCTCTGCCTGATGGAGAATGTTCAGAGCACCTTCAGCTCCACTGGGCTTTGATGGTCCTGCTGCTGTGGGGTGAGCACTGTAGGGGTGG
>NW_010301995.1:10445-15753 GCF_000700745.2 Antrostomus carolinensis
ACAGTGTGATGAAGCAGTTTGGATGGAAGAGATCTGACAACCCCCATTGAATGTGACCTGAATGCACAGCCCTGTTCCCTCTCCTCCCTGCATGCAGCAACCCCTTGCTCCTTAGGGCATAAATTACTTACCATTCCCTATAGAATTGAGGGCATGGTTAACTCACCAGCACCTTCCAGCTGCCCAGCAAAAAATGATGATATTCTCTCTCCTCCCTTGGCTAGCAGAGGGCTTGGTAAATGTTCCTGTCTGACGGAGAGAGGCAGAGGCTTTTCATTTTCAGACCCTCTGCTTATTTCTGAGTCTTAAGTCTCGTCTGACTCTGCAGTAGAACAGGCAAGGTGCAAATGTTGGAATATTTGCAGGTGGAAGTCAGAGCTAATGTCCAAACACCTTTTTTGTAGTAGCTGGAATAGCTGGCCACAGGAGGCAAGCGGGGATTTCCTGGTCTGAATTCCTCCTGACCATGTGTGACTTTGTTTTTAAGCAGCCACTCACATTCAGCATCTCCTGGGTCCCATCTGGAGCCTGAGTGGGAAATTGTGCTCCTAGCAGTATTTTGAGATGTAAAAATCACTAGTGTGGAATGGCTGCGAAGGATGCTCAGTGCACAGTGAGCAGGCTAGACAAAACATGTCCTTAGGGCTCACCACTGTGTGAGCGAGGCAATGTGATGTGTGATTTGTGGGCTATTAGTAATTCAACAAAGGGACTGCAGTGGGGCTCAGTGGAGGACTCGGGCTGGACCTGCAAAAGCCTCTATAACATTATCATACAGAGCACTTGTCCCTGGGAGGGATCCAAAGCATCATTTGTGGGGTTGATTTCATGTCATAAATCATGGGGCACGTGACAGGCTACATTCACTTAGGTTGCCTCTTCTGCATCCTTCCTGGAAACTCATCTAATAAGAGCTGGCCTCTGGCACATCAAGGTTCAAACATCCATCGTTTGTTAATTGCTGGCAGTAGAAGTGCTTCTTTTTTGCCTTGAAATGTGGAATCCCTTCCTAGAATTGCACGGGGGACTAATAAAAGCCAGTGCCAGGTTTAATATATGCTATCTCACAAATTATCTGGATTAGATACAAGGGCTGTGTACTGCCAGAGGGGGGATATTCCCGGCTTAACATTGCTTCTGGGCCGTGGAGATCCCAAGACATTGGACCTGAAAATTGCAATTCTCTTATGTGTGTGGGAGGGGTTTGGCAGGAGTGCTTGGAAGTGGTCATATTTGCCTGAGCTAGAGAATTAATTGCCATAAAAACTATGGGTTTGTAACCAATAGTTACAGCTGCAGGAAAGATCAGAAAGCATCTGAATAAATCAAATTAACTACCTCTTGCTCCATCCATATGAGAGCAGAACCTTTCAGGGGAAGATTTAAACCACAATCTGGATGACCCCTAACTTTCCCACCTACAAAATGAGGAGACTGAAAAGTCCAGAAATACAATCAGGTAGAACAGGCGATGGTGGGGACTGCCATGTTGGGTTATGTGGGGAGGTTGGTCTTTTTCGGAGGCATAAGAGCCAGAGCAGGGCAGTAAGAAGGTAGCCTGGTCCTGTGAAGATATCACAGACTCGCAGAGGCCATTGGGCTGTGCCATCCAACCACCCCCGTTACTGGACAGACAGTGGTTCCTGTTAATTGCTGTGTCAGCCCACACCTTGGCTTGCTTGCCCCTGACCTTGACTGATGTTTCTGATTCCCTAAGGCAGAGGGTTCACCTCCCCTGTAGCTCATGTCTCTTAGCTTTTCTCCATCTCACTTTGGCCGTTGTTCTCTGTACGAGCCTTGGAATGATGACGTGAAGCCCAACTCACCCCTGACCATCCAGATTTTGCACCACTTGCCATTGCGTGCTGGTGAGGAATGTCGGCCTTGTAATTCACCTTAAATTTCTCACTTTTTTCCGCTTTTCCTCACGCTCCCGCTCAGCTCATGTCTCTTAGCTTTTCTCCATCTCACTTTGGCCGTTGTTCTCTGTACGAGCCTTGGAATGATGACGTGAAGCCCAACTCACCCCTGACCATCCAGATTTTGCACCACTTGCCATTGCGTGCTGGTGAGGAATGTCGGCCTTGTAATTCACCTTAAATTTCTCACTTTTTTCCGCTTTTCCTCACGCTCCCGCTCAGAGGGGATCCCCGCGCCTGTGTCCCTCCTGCCATCTGCAACGAGCTAATCGGGGCAGAGGGCAGCCCAGGAGGATGGGGAGTCCTCCTAGAGCGGGGGGATGAGCCGAGGCTGCCGAGCGGAGGGTTTACCCCAGGGGTAACGAGGATGAGGGACCAAACGCTGCTACTTCTCCCAGGGGATGGTGGCCCTGTGATTAGGAGGGACAGCAGTAGCTGCTGTAAGGTACATGAAGGCCTCAGGGCTGGTCTGCTGGCAATATATCCCTCCCTCCCCCAGAAGGACTTCCTTCCTTACTCCTCCTATTTCCAAATCCCTCAGTAATGTGGATTTCAAGTAGATTTTGGTACTGATGGAATTCTGGCCCAAGGCTGGGAGAGTTTCCAGTCTTCCCCATCTCCTTCCCGGCAGCGGAGGGACACACCAGGCCTGAGGAGAGGACTGATGCTGAGAGCCATGCTGTGGCCCTGCTCCTGTCCTCACACTGTTGGGCATCTGGAGGAGGGACAAGAGCAGAGCCCTTCCTGAATTGCTCTCTTCTGCCTGTGGTGGCACGGCCTGGGGAGAGGCAGTGCATCACCAAGGGCTGGGTTCATCGCTCAGCTCGGTGACATCCAACTTTTGTCTCCTCACAGGCCAACCCTGCTCCCATTATCGTGAACACAGACTCGCTGGAACAAGGGCTCTCTGTAAGTCTCCTGGTTTTGTTTCACTTCCTTTGAACAAGCAGTGCGTTTTCCCTGCTCAGCAGTGCAGGAAAGGCTCCTCCAGCCTAAGGAGGCCCCAGTGAGGTGACAGAGAAGCCTGGTGCCTGCACCACATCCCCACAGTACATCCTATCCCCAGACCTCACTGGAGCTGGGTGATGCTGAGCAGAGCCAAGGCTAGCAGTGAGCGATGCTGGGGACTCCAGCACAGGGAGGATACAAGGCAGGAGGCACTCAGAGGGGCACGCTGCGGGGTGAAGAGGGATCAGAGGAGCAGGGAAAGCTGGGCTGGCTGTGTTCAGGGTTACCCACATAGCCATTTCCTCAGCGTCCCATGCAAGGTGGCTGCAAGGCTCTGCTGGGGCATCTCTTACCTTCCTGCACTGCCTTAGCCCCCTCCATCAGCCCTGGCCCCTCAGGAGGGAGGCAGGGCTCTCTGGGTGCCCACTGGCATCGTACCCGCTGCTCCTCAGGGCAGCAGGACCCATGAGCTGCTGCTTCTCTCCCAGTGAAGGCTGCCAGCAGCTGAGCAGTGCTTAGTGACGGTGAGTGTTTGCAGCCACAGTACATTTGGCACTCTTGGCGTAGTATGGAGATAATCCTCCCCAGTTTGTTGCAGAGAAGGTTTGTGTGCTGCTGCATCCCTTCCCAGAACATGTGCGAATCATCACTGCTGGGGGATGGAAGGAGCAGGGTAGCCAGCATGGATTTCTGCAGCACTGCCTCCGTACTCTTGGGGTACTCCCCTTTTTTCCCCCAAAGGGACCTCAGCTGACAGCTTGCCAGGTCTAGGTGCTTTGCACCTGGTTTTCTTCTGATGCAGCAAATTTCAGCTGCCTTCCCCATTAATGAAGCAGCACAAAGAGTCAGAGCTGGGGTTGATTTGTCTTTGGAGTCACGGTAGAGGGCTGCAGGTGACTTCTGGTGGTTGAACCTTCCTTGTAAAGAACTGTAGATCTCAGCCCACAGCCCATGGTGGGGTCAGTGTGCACCAGGGCTATGCTGGGCTGGTTGGGCATGGCTACAAAAAGGAGAGGAAGCCCAGCTGAGACCTCTGCAGCCCTGGCTGTGTGGTTTGATTATGCTTTGGGTGCTGAACTGAAGCCATCTGGCATTGGAGAGGAAGGCGATGATGCCTCTCTCAGCGTGGTGGTCCTGGGTCCAGCAGCCTTGTATGAATGTGGCAGAAGGGAGATGCTGTCCCAAAAGCTTTCCTTCTCCAAACACATGGCATGGCAGGGTGTTGGCAGGGCTGGAGGCTTCTGGCAGCGTGCTGGGCACCCCGGCTGCAGGACAGTGCATCTCACAGCCTGCTCTCTGCGCTCTCCCAGCTGGTGCCCTTGTACAGCGAACGGGGAAAAGGGCAATATCTCCTGGAGGGGAAGGACATACCGCAAGGTTGGACTGGGGTGAGCGAGGAGTGTGCTGTGGGCAGGGCAGGGAGGTATTCCTGGATGGAAAGTCGACTTTCACGTCTGTTTTGTACCCTCCCTCCCTTGGGGGGGACATTGCCTGCTCGCCACTGCAGCCACCAGCACCACATCCTTTGCCAGGCTCCAGCCGTGCCAGCCCCTCCTGCCTGCCTGTGTGCTCGAGGGCAGTGAGAGGTGACCCTGAGGGCCACGGACAGGCTCTGTCACCCCAGGCAGGCTCCCGAGCCCTGCAGAAGACAGCAGCTGCCTCACCACCTGCCCCCTCCCACCGCAGCCCGCTCCACTTTCCTGCCCTCGTGGCTGCCTCCCCGCACTCCGTCTCATTAACTCCATATCCTTCCCACCCCCTCTCTCTCCACCTCATTAGCTCCATATCCCTGTCTGCTCCTTCTCCCTGCACCTTGGCCGCAGCTCCTTCTTGTTATGCTGGATGGGAGCTCCCTTCCTGTAGCCCCTGCGTTGGGTTTGGCTGGGTTTCGGGGGCTACTCTGCACCCCTGGCAGGCACCAGCATCACCTAGGGATGGCAGTCACCTACCCCATCCATCCAACCCCAGCAGCACATGACAGGCAGGGAACTGCCCTGTGGTGGTCAAAAGGAAGGGGCAGGGTGTGGCTGGGATCAGGGACCACCAGCCCCATGGCATGTGCTGCCTGCGGGGTGCCCAGAGGAGCCCATGCCCAGGGCAGGGGAGACACTTCACTTTGATTTCTCTCAAGTTCCAGCCTGGAAACCCTCTTGCCTTCTACTTCATGTCATAGTAGCACAGAAAGGAACCCTGCTCCATCCTTTCCTTCCCCAGGGTGGAAATGGCAAATCTGGAAGCATGTTTTTTTACAAACCCAAAAAGCTGAAGCCTGTTGGTACAGTGTGTATTTGGAAGGGTTAAAGTCACATCTTCCAGCCTGTAATTACTTAACTATTCAATGCTTTCCTTAATGATAAACAGATGGACGTAGTCTAGTTCCTTCCTGTTCTAGCTCCATTGATTACATTGGACTAGCTGCTGGGCTGAATATGGGCCCGGCT
>NW_010301995.1:15984-18764 GCF_000700745.2 Antrostomus carolinensis
CTTAAAGGGTAAGGACTGGTCCAGTTGCAGGCTGTTGCTCCGAGTTTCACCCCTTGGTGTATTTTGCTCAGTAGGTTCATAGTGGAGAGATGGAGTGTTGGAAGCCGACTTCCCATGGTGGATGGGGTCTCTGTGTTTCAGAGCTGCCTCTCTGAAGTTGAAACAACTTCTTGTTGCCCAGAGTGCATGGCATCTGCTGTCAGGCAGTCCCAAAGTGAGCAGGGAAGGTCACTCCAAAGCCCTTGAGGAGTTGAAGGTTTCATAGCCTGGGTCCTTGGAGCCCTCCTTTGGTGCCCCACTGCCCAGTAGCAAACCATCTCCTCGAACTCTAAAAGCCAGGTCTGAGGAAGCCAAGTGTTTCCAAGGCCTGATCCTGGCCAGCAAGCACCACAGGAGCCCCATGCTCTGCCACTGGTGAGTGCAGAGGCAACCTCCTTGTGCAGCGCTGATTCTGCTGCCAGGGTCCCCAGCCACAGTTGCTGCAGGGTGGGGGACAGCAGAGATGGCCACCATGGTCCAGTGCCTTTGAGCAGGGCAAAGCTTGCTTGCAAGCCTGAAAAGACAGAAAAAATCAAAACTAAACTGCCACCCTCACACTTTGGTCCCCCAAGTGCTGGTGGTGGCACATCCCGCTGCCAGTTCCTGCAGCCAGTGTGGCTGTGGAGCCCTCCCAGCTGTGTGCTGGGGCTGTCATCTGGCTTCCAACCCCTTCCCTCTGCCTGAGCTCGGCAGGCTCGTCCCCACGGCTCTGTGGCAATAGGCTGGCCAGAAATACGGCGTTTATTTACTCTGTGCACAAGGCCAACACCATGGGCAACACACACAAGGGGGCCAAGGCCAGGGGTTTGCTGGAAGTGAGTCCAGTAGGTCTCAGTGCTGCGGCAGGACGCGTGGAGGTGAAGGGACGGAGCTCTTGACCTATTTTCTCTGGGCCCCCTGCCATGTGCAGGCAGGGAGAGCTGTCCCTCGCCAGTGCTGCCCATCCCCACACCAGCCAACGCACCCGCTGCCCTGGCACAGGGCTGTTCTCCTTTCCCCTCGCTGGGGGAGACATGGGGCATCGCCAGGTGCCCTCCACCCCCAGGTCTGGCTGGCACCAAGGGCTGATCCTCCAGCTTTCAGGCTCTCCAATATGTCTGCACACAGCTGCTCCATCATCATGTCCTGGTGCCTGTCCCCATTGCGTCCTAACCACATGGGCTAGATCCTGCTCCGAAAGTGGCTGTGGGCAGCGTTATCCTTCCTGCAGGTTATTTCCTCTTGCAGCCTGGTGGGCTATTTGGGTTGGGTTTGAGGAACCCCATCTTAATCTTCTAAATTTGACCTCCTTTTTTATTTAAAAAAAAAAAAAAACCAACAAAAACCAAACAACACAAATCCTGACTCTCTAGCAAATTGCAAAGCACGTTCCACGTGCGCTGGTGTGGTGTTGGCCGGCAGAGCCTGCAGACAGCTTGCAGTAGCTCTGGAAGGTGCTTGCTCTTCTGTTTATCGAATGAGTGTTAACTCTGCAGCCTTCTGTTGATGATTTAAATGTCATCATCACTATTTCCCTGCTGCTCAAAACATGAAAGGGAAGCGAAGGGCAGCAAAGGGGGCTTCTTCTTCAGCCCTCAGGTGGGCTTGCTGTGTGGAAAGGGCTTGGAAAAAATACTCTTACTCTTTTCTATGAGAAAACAGACAGTACTTAGGATTGGGATATGTTGGGAACAGCTAATTAGCCCCTGACACTCTGCAGGTGTTACAGGGGGAGATGGGAGCAGGATGGGGTATGCTCTCCATGCCCCGGGGCGATGGAGCTGGGCATCTCCCCACCCAGCCTGTAGTGCTGAGACAGCCCCAAATGGGAGCTGGGGGGGAGTGCTGGGCACTGGTGATGGAGATGAGGAACAGCCTGCAGCAGAGCCAGGTCACAGCAGCTCCAGTGGGTGCTGTGGGGAGGTTTTACCATCAGCGAGTGACTGGTATTCAATTTTCCGACGCTGGAACGTTTGCTTTGTTGGCTCGTTCCCTTGGTTACGTGGTATATATTAAGTTCTCCATTTGGCTTCCTTATGCAATTAACTGGTGTTGTGTTGCACGGATTTAGGAAACATAATCAGAGCTCAAACTTCATGGTCAGGCCTGGCTGACCACGGTGTGCACTGCCGGAGCAGGCTGCTCCCAGGATGAGTGAGCGCCGACACTGCTCGCTTTCGGGGAGCGATGTGAAACATCGCTCAGCATTGTCAGCCCTGAGATTTGGGGAGGAGGGGTACCCCAAACTCACCTGCCTGGCACCAGGGTGGCATTTCCAGGGTGCCTCTGCTCCCCGGGCGCAGCCGCTCGCTTGGCGGGGCTGGCGCGCTGCTGGCTCTCTCGGCGGCTCACAGATTGTCAAAGTTTTCTGCACATCCCCATCCTGTAGGTATGTATGTGCTGTTCCTCTGCGGCCGTGGGTGTGCATATGGCTGGCTGTGTGGCAACTGTGTTGAATGCCAAAGCAGAGAGGACAATGTGTGTAGTAGCGAAGGGTGCCAGGAATCCGAGTTGCTGGAAAGCCGGGAAGAGGCGACGCTGCGCCCCACGCACCGGGCTACCAACTGCGGAGAGGAGATGAGCCCGGAGGCTGCGGTGAGGGAGGCTGTGAAGGCGGCGCGGGCCAGCGAGCCGGCTCTGCTCAGGATTAGTCAGGACAGTACTATGCAAGGAGAAAAAGACAAGCCATGGCAGAGGGGAGGGAAGCGATGCCCCCCTGCCTGCGGGAGCACAGCCCAGGGCGGTGATGTGGCAGGGGGGGG
>NW_010301995.1:18914-21708 GCF_000700745.2 Antrostomus carolinensis
GGTTAATCCCACCACTCCTGGTACATTTCTGCAGAGGGGTCCTGTTCAAAAGCTAACTAACCTTTCCTGATGTGCTGTGAGGATCAGAGCATCCTAATATTGAAGCATCTGAATGTCCTGGCCCTGAACCGTGGCCTGAAATGTTCCTGTGGCTGAGAGGCACCAGACACGGAGCACATCCAAGGAGGGACAATCCTCTCAGCCTGTGTTCCCTGGAGCCCTGATCCTGTCTCTCCTCAGCCTCATCCTTCCTGAAGAATGGTACCCACAACAGGGTGTGGTACCCACAACAGGGTGTGGTACCCACAACAGGGTGTGGGATTGCTTTGGCCTCACCAGGGCTGAACCAGGCAGAGGATGAGGGTGTGTGTGTGTTACAGGTGGCACAGCCCCATCCCAGATCCTGGCATGCAGAACTGTTCTTCCACCTGGGCACCTGATTATTCCCATTATAGAAAAACTCCTATTTCCTCTTCTTACCTATAAATAGGGCCTCGCAGCCACCCCGCTGTTTCCTTCCATGGTATCAGATGATGGCTTTAGCATAAATGCTGTTTGCTGTCCCCTCCATCTAATGAGCCAGCACTGTGGG
This sequence comes from Antrostomus carolinensis, assembly GCF_000700745.2. Classification (NCBI taxonomy): domain Eukaryota; kingdom Metazoa; phylum Chordata; class Aves; order Caprimulgiformes; family Caprimulgidae; genus Antrostomus; species Antrostomus carolinensis. The sequence goes on from NW_010301995.1 coordinate 19,507, forward strand.
GTTTTGGAGGATGGCTGGGCTATGCCTCTGGGGGGGCAGATAGCAGAGAGCTGGGCAAGCAGGACACACCCAGCATGCTGGTGCCAGATAAGGGGACCTGTGTCCAAACAAAGCTATGGCAGCTCCGGTTTGGGATACGGAGCGCATACAGAAAGTGGCTCCGTATGATCTACAAGCCATCAATTAATGGTGGATGTAAAATCCACATGAGGAACCCTGCGAGTTGTCCGGGGGCTGCAGGCAGAGGCAAGGCTGTGTGATGGGAGAGGCATTTACCTGCTCAGCCCTGGGTCCCACCGCCTCTGCCAGGCTGTGCAGACCTGTCTGTGTCCCAACCCTTGTTTCCCAGGGTCACTCAAATTGTGAGGTTGAGTCCAGTCCCCTCCAAAGCTGCTGCTGTTGAGTGTAACAGCTCAGGATGTTCCCATAGCCAATTGCTTTGCAAATCTTGCTAAATTTTAGACCTCGGCAGCTGTTTATGGCCTGATTCCGATGACCTGGAGTGAAACTGCTGCTTTATTTTCCTGCACATGTTGCTTATGGGGAAAATGGTATTATGGAAGAAAAAAAGACCTTGCTTATGAGGGAAAAAGGACCTGTACATTTACCATTTCTTATTTTAGAGCCTACAGTTGTATCCCTTTTGTTTCAAACCATTACGTTTCCCAGAGCCCTGCTTTGACTCTCTGGGTATGGGAGATTTTGAAGCATGGGGAGCAGTGTGGTGTACAGCATTGAGACAGGCTGCGCCGGGTTTTTAATAAAAGGGCATCACAATGTTTTCCCCTCTTACTGTGCCTCACACTCGCACCTTGTTTCCTTTGCACCCAACTAATTTGGTAGAATAAATTATTCTGAATTCCCCGTTAACACAGTCATGCTACTAAAAGATTTAAAAGATATAAGCTGCTAAAGGTGTTTATTATGTTATTATGTACAGACATGATTTTTTTTTTCCCCTTTAAATGGACCGACCCCCTTTCTTTCCTTCCTGCAGCAGTGAAATCCCGAGGTTAATTACATGCTGTGTAACAAAGGCGTTATTTCTCTTTGTGCCTTCGGTTGTGTTCCTTTTCATGGCTGGAGAAATGAGCCAGGAGAATAAAGGCTTTGCGCTGAAGTGCATTAAAGTCAGTGGGCTTTGGCTCATGCCCAGAAAGAAAAGCAGCACACAGTTTAATTCCAGGGCAGGCTCGAGCGATTGCGTTTAAGGTGGTTTCAAGTGGTGATGGCGCAGCTTTTAGGTTAGATTCTTGATATTCTGCTGTCAGGGTGGGAAAAGTAAATCCTCCCAGGACCGGCACAGGGCCATAACACGCTGTCTCCCTCTCCCCAGGTTAACGGCAGCGATGGGATGTTCAAATACGAGGAGATCGTCTTGGAAAGGGTAAGTGCTCTTTACTCACCCGCCGGCAGCTTTTGCTGCCTCTTCCCACTCACCCTCCCACCGGCACAGCCGGCAGCCCCCGCATCCCCACACCAGCTGATGGGGAGAGGTTGGTGTCTGCTCTCCACTCTCTCTGGAGACTTTTGGGGGTGTTACACTTGTCTTCCCCCCACAGCCCCCACGGCACGGGGACAGGTGGGCTTGTTTCTCCCCCCCCACTCCACAGACCCCTCCAGAAGGGAGGGAGGAGGGCTTCTCCCTCACCTCCCTCATTCACACCTTCACCCCCACAAACCTGCCAGCGCAGTGCGGGGGGAGGCTCTTTGTCACCGTTTTTGCTGGAAAATGGAGGTGCAGGGAGCTCTGCTTGTGCAGGTGCACAGGTGGGTGCACCCCACGGCCAGGCACGTGGGACCAATGCCTCCCTGCCACCAGACTGCCCATTGCTCTGGGTTACATGGCCCAGGGATGTTAAGAGGTGAGGATGGGTTTTCTAGTAAACTGGACCACAATGGAGGAAGTTTCCACTTGAGGGTTTTCTTGCCTGTTGGCAACGCAGAGCCGATGGCATGTACCTCACTGACCGTGGCTAAAATTAATTGATGAATGGGACTGATCCAGGGGTGAGCCAGCACTGGGCAGGGCAGGGAGGGCTTTTCCCTGGCACCCAGGGAGTGGCAGGGATGGGGGAATGGAGCAGGAAAAGTTGGCCCAAGGTTTGCTCCAAGAGGTGGGCACAGCCCTGCCGAGTGGGGATGGCCAGGGTGGGCGGCTGCCCACGATGCTCCACAGCACACCGTGCCTCCTCCTTGCTG
>NW_010301995.1:21742-23885 GCF_000700745.2 Antrostomus carolinensis
TGGCCAGCGTCACAGGGGAAGACGCATCGCTCGTTATTCTGTTCCTCTGCCTTTAGTCATCTCCCTCCTCCCCTTGGCTCTGCATCACAGAGGTGGGTGGATGGAAGGTTATCTGGGGCTGCCGCCTCACCCACCGCTTCCCCGGCGTGCCTGACGAAACCAGCCCAGGGGATGCTTCCTTTTTGGGCTGAGCGCTTCTCACTCCGGGCCCAATTTAGAGGCAAAAGCCTTGTTTTCAGGGATTCTTCAGAGCATCCTCTGTCCTCAGCCCACAGTGGGAGCAGGCGGGGAGCTGGCAGGGTCGCACAGAGAGGCAGCACTCATTGCTGCCCCCATTTCAAAGCCTCAAGCAGTGATTCCCTCTCCAAGCCGCAAGAAACCATGAGGGAATTTCAGTGCTGAGCAGCCAAGGCCAGCATGGACCATACCCAGGTCTTTCCCCTTCACCTTGTCCCCAGTAGGATCCAACAGTCCCCTCTTACTGCAGGAGAAGCATCCTGGTGCCTGTGGGTGAGGCTGTCCCCTCGCTGGGGTGTTTGGCTCCCAGAGATGACCTCAGTGTACCCCAGAATTGCTGGTCTGTCACTGTTGTTAATCCTTGTCTTTGTTGTAAAGAAAAGGGCAAATGCAGCAGCATTTTGGGGGCGATAATTGAGGAATCACCATCCGCAAAGAGACGCAGCTTTGGGTTTACCCACCATAGATGTGTCCGCAGCAGGAGCTGTCCCCATGTCTACATCAACCCCAGTGCCAGCTCAGAAATCCCTTGAACTCCATTTCGAGGTTTATCAAAATAAAAATAAACACCTTCTGAATCATTCCCAGGTTTTGTAGCTATGGCATCAGAGCACACCCTTCTGTAGACAGGCACAATGAATGCCTGGAGACCATTTTGCACTGTCTCACCTGCCTTGCTGGGGCCAGGCTGGGTCTCTGGTGATGAGAAGCATTTTTTTTTTTGAGCTGGGCAAGGAGTAACCAGAATCCAGCTTAAAGGAAGCAGGGTGGCCTCAGACCTTTTACCTTTGAGTGCCCCTCATCATGTGCTGGCCAAATCCCAGCTGGCAGGAGAGCATCTGGGAGCGTTGCATAGTGAGAGGCACAGGTGGCTCCTGGAGATGCCACGTGCTGTGTCGTGAGTGACATAAAGTCAGAGCAGAGATCTTTGCGTTGCCACAAGAGCTGATATGAGCCCAAATTGCTGGGGAGAAGCACAAGCCCCAGCCAGCTGCTGTTGATAGATGATCCTGGGGAGCCTGAGCTCCGGTGTGGCCATGGGAGCCCCAGAAAGGCAGAGCTCCCCATCGCCTAACGCTGGGCACTGGAGCCATGGGCAGCCAGGAGAGTGTTTGGCCTGAGCCCATTTGTCTATGAGAGAGGCGGGCACAATAGGATGTGACTAAGTGTCAGCTCTTCCGCATGAGAAAACCAGGCGAGGAGCCATCTGATTTTCAAGGCAGAGCAGAAAAAGCAGGAATTGTCCACTTGCATCAAGCACAAAGCTGGAAGCAGCGCCTGTGAGTGTGTCACTAATGGTGATCCTGTACACGGGAGAGGCGATGCAGGGCCACGGCTGCTCATCCTGGGATGATGCCAGGATGGGGCTGGAAAGGCGGCACGACCCCTGCGTTCCCCCCAGGCAGACTTCAGCAGATGAAGCTCAAGTGATGCTCTAAGCATGTCTGGGAGGAAGAGGAGGCAGAACTGGAGACCCCACTCCATCCTAACAGCCCTCTCCACCCAATCCTGCAAATTTTGGCATCAGCACTGCTGGTTCCCGTGTTGGCTCCATGCTGGGGCTGCATCCCAGGGTGCACGGGAGCAGGGGTGGGATGCTGATGACGGGCATAAGCCCTGCTGCTCTGTGCGGGCTGCAGCATCGGTGTCTCCTGCTGGGGAGCAGCCAGCAAGGGGAGGTTTTCTCCGCCAAGGACCACCCCCTCTTCCCCCAGCTCACTGCCTGCCTCTGAGTCTCTCGCAGAGAAGCGCAGCGAGGGAGGTCCTCGGCGGCTCCCACTCTCCTGCTCCATCTGTTCGGTGCTCGCGCTGCTGTACCGAGCGCCTTGGCTGATGAGCACCGGCCTCCCCTCCGGCCGCGCATCCCTCTGCCCCCTGAGCCGGGCACCATGGGGTGTGACAGATG
>NW_010301996.1:0-10649 GCF_000700745.2 Antrostomus carolinensis
CTGAGGGACATCAAACACAGCACAACCAGCCAGTCCTTGAGCACTGTGTCCGCTTCTGGGCCCCACAGTTTAAGAAGGATGTGAAGGTCCTTGAATGTGTCCAGAGGAGGGCAACAAAGCTGGTGAAAGGGCTGGAAGGAATGTCCTGTGAGGAGCGACTGAGGACTTTGGGCTTGTCTAGTTTGGAGAAGAGGAGGCTGAGGGGTGGCCTCATTGCTCTCTACAGCTGCCTGAGGAGGGGATGTGGAGAGGGAGATGCTGATCTCTTCTCCCTGGGATCCAGTGACAGGATGTGTGGGAATGGTTCAAAGCTGGCCCAGAGGAGGTTTCAATTGGACATTAGGAAGCCTTTCTTTACCAAGAGGGTGGTCAAACACTGGAACAGGTTTCCTAGAGAGGTAGTTGATGCCACAAGCCTGTCAGTGTAATGGGGTCTTAAATTAAAACGGGAGATCTAATCGTCTCAGCCTAAAGAAGGGGGCAGTTCAGAAGCCAACCCCCAAAATCTGGTGAGGTTTTTGATTCCTGCCCACCGCCATGCTTGCACTGGCCCTGCACCTTCCCTGCACAAGCTCTGATGCTGGATGTCAGGCTATATGCCTCACTGACACAGCAAGTATCGTTACTCCCCTGAGCTGGTCTTCTGATGCTTTAGGGAGTGGGACCCACTTGCCAGGGAACCACCTGAAAAGCTCTGGCACTTGCTTAAGTGGCAAGAGCAGGGGAACAGAACATGAGAAGGAGAAGTCAGAACCCCCCCTCTCTCCCTTTTGCCAGAGGTAAGATGTTGTTTTGTCTTCAGATGTTTCCTAAAATTAAAGCTGCCACCTCAAAACTAGCTTTTTTTTTTTTTCTTTTAACTTGCTCTCTCAAATACTTTGGATATTGCATTAAGTTCTTGTTTTGTTAAAATTTTAAAACCTCCCAAAAGCATGTCCGAATCAGTAAATGAACTGAATTTTCATGTTACATATTTAGAGTTAAGTACACATTAACTGACACTCTGGAATACAAAGTATTTATGAAAAACAAGGTCACAAACATCAGTCACAAGAACAATCTTCCTATGAATGAAGTGGAAGAGTAGGATTTTTAGCGCCATAAGCTGTACAGGTTAAACATCCAGTACTGCTCAGCAGACACGCAGTAATGACTTCTGAACACACATAGCACTAGATCATTATAAATTTGCAGCTAAAGAAGATTAATTAATGAATTATTCCAGAGGAAGAAACAGGCTGAGGGAGTGTTTTAATTATCTGATATTAACACAGACTCTGACAAAGGCAGCTAATGCTTTCCATCTGCAAATACTACCAAACATTCCTTGAGTAGAGTTGCTTACCTACCCAAAATACTTACCTACCATACCTTGTGTACAGAAGACATATACCTGTTTTTCTCCTGAACCTTAACCCATGGGGTGGTGTTAACCCATCCATTTTTACTAGGCAAACAGCACTACAGTCTGTCAACATATACATGGAAGTCTTGCAGAACATCCTCACAGAAAGCAAGGTTAAGATCACCATATCCTGAACTGATAATGTTAAATCAGTATTTAATTCCATGTTCCAGACAGCAATTCTACCAGTAGTGGAATTCTGAAAGCAGCACAGTTGCCTGCTATGAATGCACAGCAAGTCTGGTGTGTTTGATCTGCCAGACATACAACAAAATCAACAGGCAGCTGCCTAAAGCAGCTATCCACAACTGTAAGTTGCAGGGTGCAGGGTTGGCTGGTCTTCCTGTGGGATCCATTTTGGATGAAACCTGCAATCAGCATCCTGGTTGTTTATAGTCTTCTAAGTCCCACCAACACAATTTACAATAGCAGTATATTATCTACTTTATACAGGCATCAATCCAAGTATTATTAGAAGCAATTTGATCTACACTGATAGTGTAGGCTTTTCCTAATGTTTGAGGAAAAAAATATAACTTAGGTAGAGATATATAGAGAGATATATAGAGAGAGATAGATATAAAACCCATGAAATAATTGTATGTCACAAGCAAAACAGCAGCTTCAAAGTCTAGAACCTCTTTAGCTTCATTTCAATCATAATGTGAAGACTGAGATCATACAAATCAGAAACTCTGTACCTACAGAATTTGGGATGGTTTAAGCATCATAGAAAACAACTAGTGAGAAGGCATTCACTAACTCATAGATTACACGTTCAAACACCTATTCAGAACTTTAGCTTTTTTCTATAGTCCTTTCCTGATCCCACCTTAATCCCCATTGCAAAGCTTGCATGGGGGGAGAGAGAACTGCATGGGGCTCCAGCCACCATTCAGGATAAGAAAAACCCTAAGTCCAATGGGAGTTCACAAGTAACCGCAATGGTCCCAGGATCTCATCCCCTGATTCAAATCTCCATTTTGGACAAGGCTGCCCAGGGGCCGCTGGACCTGTGAAACAGCAGCAAGGTAACAGGGTGCACAGAGCCACCGGTTAAAAGGTCTGCAGCCATGCAAAGCTTGTGGTTAACAGCATTTCTTTCTAGTAACACATTGTAATGGGTAAATTGGGTACGCAGATGAGATTTCTTTTGGATCTTCAATATATTTACACAATAAAACACAATATTCTGCCAGGTCAACTCTTACATATTCACAGACTATAATAATGGACAAAAGAGAAGAGGGAAATGAAGGGTTAAATCCAAGGCCATCATAAACAACAAAGACCACAGGATTTCACCAGGAAATCCCTGTAGAAAGTCCAATTCATTTTCCTCTAGCAGATCTTCTGTCCTGAATTAAAGGCCTGCACAAAATAAAATATCTGCCAAATCCTTTGTTAATAGGCTATATAGGTTATACAGGTTACAGTTGCTATCAAAAATACGCACCAAACCATGGCAAAGCACATGTTAACTGATAGTAATAACGTCTGTTAAGACAGTCTCTTCCTATAAATTTGCTTTCAGAAACATTCATAAGATGGACTGGACAGAATCTAGAGAGGGATTTGAGGGAAGAAGAATTATTTTTTACAAGTTCTGATTAGCAGTATGTGTGCTAGCTATTTTAAAATCATGTGCCAATACCTGCACTCTTTGAGGCTGGATTCAAACTCTTTACATGAATATGTTCAGTTCTCTAGTCAATTTAAAACAAAAATAATCATATTAGCTAGACAAGATGTCCAGACTTAAATAACTTCCATTATTAAAGGAAGCGCATGATCAACTTTTTCTGAGATTAAAACTGCGTACATCTTAGCCATTGCTAGTCACAAGGACTGAAACCAAACTCAATATTTGCACATGCTGCAAATATTTCCTATGAGAAAATGTCACAAGGCAAGAAGTACAGAACCACAGGCAGCTCAGAAATCTGTTATCTCTCTGGAGTGGTGCACGAGGGAGTGCTTCTGGTAAATAAGATACAGAGAATGACAATTATTTTTTGTTGTTGTTAAAGAAAGGTATTATAAACTTTTTCAAACAAACATATTTCAGGATGCCAATGCAAACAGGAGGTAAAAGCCAAAAGCCACAGAAAGATGTTGTGCTTTACCAAAGGAGAAGTTTTCTTTCAGCAAGCCTCCATCAAATACGATCTCTCAATGAATAAGGATTCCCTTGTTCCTGTGAAACAGCTGCAGCCAGAGCTGTACCTGTGAGCAGAGCCCTTATTGACCACAAGGGGAAAGAACAGAGGCAGACCCCACAACCTACTTAAAATCCCCCTGAATGGGATTCAGGGAAATTGATAATTTTACGGGCAAGCTGAGCTTCTACCATTACCACCACTGCACCATCATACATGAGAAGCACTGCCACATAGTATTTTTTCCTTCATACAAAATTTTCTCCAACCAACAAATGGCTATCACCAAACTTTTCTCAGCCTGGTTTTAGGAATGTTGCCCATGGACTAGAGGCAAATACAGCAAGGCAGAAACCATCTCTTTATATGCTCATCACAAAGCATAATAGATATCAAGATCTGATCAGTGCTTATCACTCAGCATGAGTGACTGAACAACTGAAATGGATGGAAACTGCTTTCAGTATTTCTCTCCTGACACCAAATCCACACATCATTTTAAAAAGAATTAGATGAAGTTCAGCCAAGTACACACTAAGTAGATGGATACCAAGGGATTTTTGAGATATCTCAAAAATCATTACTGCTTCTACTGCTCATTAGTGGATAGGACACTATATTTCCAACACTTTGTGGTCTTCAAAGGTTTTTTTTTTAAACAGAAGTAAAAGGAATAATCCAGATACCATGGCTCACCTGCTCCCTTTGTCATTGAAACAAGCCTATACTGGCAGTTCAGAGCATGTCTGAATTTGCGTTTATCTTACTGAGAAACAATCCATTACCAGCAGCTAATGATCTTTTTTGCCCTAATGAATCCACCTTGAAAGGAACCTACATGGGGCTCCACGCTGTGCACAGTTATTAAAACATGAAAGCTGGACTAACTCTGCTGAGGACATTGATGGTTAACTCTGATGTCAATTAAATGTCAGCTTTGTGAACTGGAATCCATTCAGAAAATGCAAGTCAATGCTTATATTAATGATGTTGCATGCAGAAGCTCTTCTCTCAGTGCAAGGGTCCCGGATCTCCACTGGCATAAACCACACCGCAGAGGGGCAGGCCCAAAGGGCAGCTTTGGCATGAGGAAACACAGGTTCCCAGAAAGTGAAAATAACACACAGCTGTTTCTGATACCATAGAGACACTTGTGATAGCACAGGCAGAAAGCTACCTGCTGCAAGCCAAGCTTGCACATGGATCTCCTATGGACAGACACCATCACAATATGGGGCAGCTTGTAATTCTGCTGCTGGTGCTTTCCAGAACACATGCAAATGATTGAAAAAAAACAGTACTTATTTGCAGGTATTGTGTGAAGCCAAAGTCTTGCTCCACTTGCGAAAGTCACATTCCCCTTTGAAAGGTAATGCTGTCTTTTCACTGTGGGCCAATCAGCTGGCTGCTTGCTGCTAGAAATATTCACCCTTCCTTCAGAGTGGTCATTTCACACTCCTGTTTAATTGGAATTAATTTATTTTCCTGTTCCTTCAGTGCTAGTGCTAGGCTCTGACAGGTCCCACTCTCCCCACCACAGCGCAGCATTAGTGGATGGTTCCCATCACTGCTGCGTGGCTACAGAGGCTCCCCACCAAAGCACCCAGGTACTTTAATGCCTCCTCAAAGAGGGGGACCCCACAAGCCTTACACCATACAACCTCTAAGAAAACAAAACTACATGCTTTCCCACCTTTCTTTCACATTAACTAAAATGAGGAGCAGAACTATATTGCAGCCCTGTGGCAATGAGCGCTGGGAAAAGCAGAAGACATTCAAGCAACAGCAGTGTCCAGATCCTTTACTCCAGTACTCAGTGTGGGGTTTAGTGAATAACAATAATAAAAAATATCACTGCATTGCCATGTGCAATTTTGCTTACCTCCCTTTTGATATGAGAAACACTTAATTTTCAGGAGAGAATATTATAAACACAAACTGGAATATAATAAATAAACTGCAAATGTCTATAAACCTGCCTCTTTATCTGACTGGTGTCAGTTAAGGTAAAATAAAAATTATAACCTCTACGTAAGGGAAATTATATAAGTAGGTGAGTGGGTTTAAAAACAAAATACAGATCTCTGAAAGTTATATTCACCTGTCAAGGCAAGTAAACTACCAGATGAAAGGGAGGCTAGGTCTGAATATGATTAAAGTCTTATTTTTTTTTCCCTAAAGAGCACAGATTTAGACTTGCTGAAGTCTGCATATTTAAAATACACAATAATAAAGATGAGCTATTGAGTCATCACCAATTATTTTAAAAGAGCAAATTGTTTACTTATAAACAAACTGACATTTCTAAAGACAGACAGGAAGGACTCACAGTTGAAGTAGAAGCAGTTTTTCAGTTCTTGAGGTTTTATTTTGTTTTTCTAACTTAATTTACTTCACTTTATCTCCATTTCTAACTTCAGAAGCATCATATTTCAAATCTTTCCTTTTTGGCATGTTCTATTGTGGCCTTTAGAGTTTGCAGCAAACCTTTCACACACCTTAACAAGATGTCAACCGTTAACACAATAGTCCTGTCTATTAAACAGGTGAAAATAAGTAAGTGTTGTAACACAAATCAAAGCCTCCCAGCTGCCCAGTGTCACAAACATCAATTTGTTTTGCTCTTTGGATAACGTCGGGTCCCCAACAATTGCACTAAACACAGTTAAAATTAAGAGGAAGCTGTGTTGAGATTTTGTAGGGAAGAGGTGAGCACAGGACACCTGTCTGCCTTGCGCTTTAGCTGCTGAGCCTCCCCAGCAGCCCAGGTAGATCAGGCTGGGGACACTGGTGTTGGCCACATTTCCAGCATCTCTGCCCTGAGTTACAACACCCATAGGAGAAACATGGCTCAGTGTCAGGGCCCTCCCTGGGCTGCCTGCATGGCTCACAGGCATAGCTGCATTGCTTTACTCTCCTCTCCTAAATAACCTCTTCTCCATAATTAGACTTACTCCTTATCTGCAGTCTTGCCCAGCACCCTCCTAACACACACAAGAACGTCCATGCCGGATCAGACCAATGGTCAGCCTAGCTCAGCATCCTCTGGGACGGTGGCCAAGACCAGTCCTAAGGGAGAAATCAATATAGACAGTGGCAAACAGCAGGACAAACAGTAGGACAAAGTTTCCATGCTCCCGGTAATTTGGGAGGCTTCATAATGTAGAAGTATTTCTTTGTGTTTCATAGCCTTCAACAGACTACAGAGTCACTGAGGCTGGTGGGGAGCTCCAGGGATCCTCCAGTCCATCTTCCTGCTCACAGCCATCTCAGCTACAGCAGAGTGCTCAGTCATAATCAGTCAGGTTTTGGTTATCTCCCAGGATGGAGACCATACAACCTCGTGGCAGCCCGTTCCAGTGTTTGACCACCTTTATATTAACAAAAGGGTGGGTTTTTTTACATTTCCTGAACTTTTTCACATGCTGCTGCAACAAATTCCAGAGCCTGCCTGTGCACTGCCTGAGGAGTCGCATGCAAACCTGGTATAGGGGCGGGGATTATAACAAGGGCAATGTTTCTCATGTCTCCCTCCACTCTACATGGAACCACTGCTCTAACTAATGTGAAGTGGTGATCAAGACCACACAAAGGTCTTAAGACCACAACATTCATTACTTTTATTGGAATACTCCAAGATACTTCATTTTTCTGGGTTCTGGACTACACCCCAGTTGTCCGTAAGGATTCCTTTCTTTGTCTGTCTTTGTCATGAGCAGTGGGATCTAGCAATGCTCCATAATACTCAGAGAAACAAAATAATTCTGTTTACAATTAGTTTCTGATAATAAATGCTACTTTTCATCTCTCAGATTAGAAAAAGTCAGGCAAAATGCAATGATTTGCCAAAAGGTAAATAACCTGTTGATGGCATCTTCCATTCTTGGAACTATTCTCATAAATAGTTTTTTTGCTCTTATAACACATCTGTTGCACTTATTTTTCCCCTTCCCATGAGACTCCCCATCTGCTGTAAACATCTGAAATGGCATCTGATAATTCATGCTAAGAAAGCAGCCTTATCTATTCCAGTCTTCAGATTCACTTTTTGAAAGCAGGAACAGAGAAAAATATTAGGAAATCAGACCTAGAATTCTGTGTTCAGAAAATAACATTGTCCATGTTGAGAAACAACAACAACAAAAAAATAGGGTTTTAGGAATGATGGAAGGTTTCATCTGACAGTACAGTTCACAGAATGTGCATTTAAAATAAGATGAATAGAAGGAGCTGACCAATCACTTGTCATACAGAGGAACAATAGAGCTCGCCATGGTGTTGTTCTTTCAACAACACGCCACTGGTGTTGTTCTTTCACTGTGATTATTTAATGCAAAGAGTATCTTAAGAGTTATACTAAAGATGTAAGATCAACGAGGAACAAAATGCGTGGTCATCCCCAGCCCCTCATGGAGTTTGTTGCACAGTTTTAGACTGGCTCTTGAGAAAACTCCATTTCTTCTGGAAGAAAAGTTAAGTGAATAATAAAGCAGGTTTTCTACCTCGGTTGAAAGATAGATGAAAGGGTAGAAGTCCCACTGTATTGAGGCTATAAAAAGATTACAGGGATTAAGGCGAATACAGTATGACATAAGAAGCCCTGTACAAACCTGGGTTGGCCCTTTTGCCTTTGCTGTAATGCAGACAGAACAAGGAATCATACACCAAGCATCATCCAAAATAAATCATGCACCATATTTAGTGGTAAATGAATTATCCCTGCTCCTCAGAACTGCTCTTTTCACAAAGAGCCATCCCTCTAGACAGTCTGAAGAGAACTGAGTGAATGTTCTTCCTGCAACTATAAGAACCAGGAAAGAGATAAAATTCCTATGTAATAAGTTCAATTTCAACAGCTAGAACTTTAATATGGCTACCTAGTTATAAAAGATTTGCTATAAAAATTATACTTGTATTAACAATGAATTTTTGGATGTTTATAAGTTTAGAAACCATTACAGGAATGGCAAATCAAAAATACTGGCTGTAGGCAAGCCAGCTTCCAGTGTTCTTCTGATAATTAAAATTAGGGAGCTTAATGAAATCCAGCATATCAGATTAGTTTCACAATCCTTACACCTCTGATTTGTACTACCATGACATCTTCCAACAAGTATGGAGCAAATGGATTAGACCTACCAACTAATTTTATAGTCTTCCCTTCAGACTGATTTTCTTGTACTTTCTGGCAATATTTAAGAAAATATTTTCCAATTAATTGAAAGTTATTTAGTGCTCTCACTAAATTACTGCTCAATGAGTCTGGAGCAGATACACTTTCTTTTTCCCAAGTGCCTTTGATTTCTTCCCTGCACGCACAGACATGCACTTAATTAAAACTTTCCATCGAAGTGGCATTAGCTAGACACACAAGACATACCAAGTTGCTCTTAGGCTTCCTTCCAGAAAGCCAGCAGTGCTGATGCTTTCCTGCATTTACTTTTAAAGTGTCTACAAAACAGGCAATTTATGACCACATAAATACAGAACCAACAACCTGTGACCACTGTCTGTGGCAATACAGCACAGATGCAGACGTTCAGTTGCTCCCGTTCCCTCAGACTGGTTCCTGTTGCCAAATGCAGAATCAGAACACACTTTACTAAGTGTCTTCTATAACACCACAATAAAATAAATCACTGGTATGAATGTTTAAAAAGGTGTCAGGGAGCAGCACTGAACAAATCTCATTAGCAGACAATGGGATTCGTGCAGATATCTGCTCTTTACCACGTTGAAAATTTAACCCCAAGGCTTTATACATACAAGCAGGATGCAGATATATCACATTGTGAAATGAGGTTTTTATCAGAATATTGGGATTTTTGTTAGGAGAGAAAAGCTTTTTGCTCTGATATGGTGTTATGATTGTGGGCAGGAATTTTAAAAAGCATCCAAAGAAAGGGAGAGATCTGAGAAATCACGTAATTGCCAGAAGCATTTGAAAAAAGTTGTAGGACATGACAACAGCTCTCATTATGTGGTACCAGTTCTGCTTCAGAAGGTTTCAGAGATGTATCTGGCAAACAACCCCAAAGAGAAAAATGTATTTCTGACCACCAGTGTAGCTATTCTTATATACGAAAGATGCAGCAGAGTCTAGATTATGTCACTTAGCTTTTTTAGGTGCTAATTGTCACACTTGTGCCTTTCACATTTAAGTTGAAATTAAACTAGAGTGGTTTTAAATTGAGACAGTTTTCATGTGTGGTAGCACTGATAATTCTCTAATCTACAGACTCCATTTACTAAAAATGAGAAAATTCTTACAAAGTTATCTTTATAGCCAGAATCTAACAGGAAAAGTTCTGCTAAGACTGGAAACATACGAACAACTGGAGATACCTGCAGGGCCCTGAGGCCGAAGCTTGGCACAAAATCTGAGCATGAGGAAAAGTTCATCCTTGTCTGGGAAATATCTTCATGCTTTCCTGTGCAAGAAGAAATGATTGAACTGGGGTATGAGTACCTTCAACTGACTTCATCATTCAGGAAGACTAACCTTCAGTTTATACCTTGGCAGATTTTTCTTCCAAATGCATTTCTTGAAAAGCAAAACGAAACAGTATTTTCCTCATCCTGCATACTCTTGGTAAAGAGTATTGTTAGAAAATGCAAGTGAAATCTTGACTTCTGGAATAAGAGCAAAAGAATTTCACTGACTTCAGAAATGCCAGGGTTTTTGCCCTTCAGCAAAAAAAAAATTGAGCAGGGTGTAATTAGGAACACAGCCCTGTACACTGAAGAGCCCAGGCACATATACAACTCCTCTTAAGGATGTTGCTGAGAAACTCTGTGCCTCCTGAAATTTCTAAAGCATAAGGGAGCTGGAAACATGACAAGAAAGGTATCTGCAGTTTTGCTCACACATTAATTGCTTGGTATCAACTTGAGAATTAAATAAACATGCTAGCATCCCAATGCAAAGGAGAAAAAAAAAAGAAACAGTCACTGAGATGTTACATCCTCTTTGTAATTTCAAGTGCCAGCCACTTTTGAAGAAGGAACTTATGGTATTAAAGGTTATAACTGAAGTGCAAGTGTAATCCTATAATTAAAGAAATCTGCAGGCAATAATCAGACAC